>NW_022990763.1:0-35370 GCF_902827175.1 Gymnodraco acuticeps
CATCAACATGTGTCCCCTCTTCTTCATGTCTTTCTCAACATGTGTCCCTTTCTTCATGTCTCTTCTATCAACATGTGTCCCTTTCTTTCATGTCTCTTCTACATCAACATGTGTCCCCCTCTTCTTCATGTCTCTTCTACATCAACATGTGTCCCCTCTTCTTCATGTCTCTTCTACATCAACATTGTGTCCCCTCTTCTCACGTCTCTTCTACATCAACATGTGTCCCCTCATTCTTCATGTCTCTTCTACATCAACTGTGTCCCCTCTTCTTCATGTCTCTTCTACATCAACATGTGTCCCCTCTTCTTCATGTCTCTTTACATCAACATGTGTCCCCTCTTCTTCATGTCTCTTCTACATCAAACATGTGTCCCCTCTTCTTCATGTCTCTTCTACATCAACATGTGTCCCCCTCTCTTCTGTCTCTTTCTACATCAACATGTGTTCCCCTCTTCTTCATGTCTCTTCTACATCAACATGTGTCCCTCTTCTTCATGTCTCTTCTACATCAACATGTGTCCCCTCTTCTTCATGTCTCTCTACACAAACATGTGTCCCCTCTTCTTCAGTCTCTTCTACATCAACATGTGTCCCCTCTTCTTCATGTCTTCTTCTACATCAACATGTGTCCCCTCTTCTTCATGTCTCTTCTACATCAACATGTGTCCCCTCTTCTTCCCTGTCTTCTACATCAACATGTGTCCCCTCTTCTTCATGTCTCTTCACATCAACATGTGTCCCCTCTTCTTCATGTCTCTTCTACATCAACAGTGTCCCCTCTTCTTCATGTCTCTTCTACATCAACATGTGTCCCTCTTCTCATGTCTCTTCTACATCAACAGTGTCCCCCTCTTCTTCATGTCTCTTCTACATCAACATGTGTCCCCCTCTTCTTCATGTCTCTTCTACATCAAATCGTGTCCCCCTCTTCTTCATGGTCTCTTCTACATCAACATGTGTCCCCTCTTCTCATGTCTCTTATACATCAACATGTGTCCCCTCTTCTCATGTATCTTCTACATCAAACACGTGTCCCCCTCTTCTTCATGTCTCTTCTACATCAACATGTGTCCCCTCTTCTTCATGTCTCTTCTACATCAACATTGTGTCCCCTCTCTTCATGTCTCTTCTACATCAACATGTGTCCCCTCTTCTTCACTGTCTCTTCTACATCAACATGTGTCCCCCTCTGTGGAAAGAGACTCTGAAAGTTTCAGGAACAAAGATTCTCTCTCTTTTTGATCCATTTCTATAAAAACCTGTCTGAAAATGAGCTGATCAGATTTTGGCCACTTGATGATGTCATAACGATGTGTTGTCTTGTGTAACCATTAGCCAATCAGCAGCCAAGGTAACCCCCCCCCCCCCTCCCCCTTATCACCTGAATCTCCTCCTAGAGCTCCATTGAGTTCTTTGTAACCAAGTCTCTCTCAGAGGGGCGTGGGGAGGGGCTCCTTATTTTCATCTAAAGTAACAGACAGAGAATCAGCACTTTGGAAACAGGGCTGAAACAGAGGGGATTATGGGTAATGCTGCAATGATCTGTTTGGTGTTTCAGCCAATCAGAGACAGGCTCTGTATATATCTGAGACCTGTGATATATTGATGAAAAACAGTATGATAGGAGACCTTTTAATAAAGGACATTTCCGGATTGATGTGATTTGTTTCCTCTCCCTCAGGTCTCTCATCGCGTCGTCTCCTCACCTGAAGTCTCGTCTGGAAGCGGCTGTGAAGGGAAACCAGGAGAGTCTGAACGCTAAAGCTAGCAGCGCTAACCCCGCCGCCAAGTCCTCCCCCAGCATCACGCTCAAAACCAACTTCCTGTGAGACCATTCAGCCGAAAAAACAAACAAAGATGGAGGTTTTTGTTAACACAAATGCACCGTGCTGCGTTCACTGTCCCCTCCGGACAAGCAGCACTCTTGTTGCCTGAGAATCTGAAGGGTAAGATGGAGAAGAAAGACAGACGTTATGATCGTTTAAAGTTCAACAATCTTTATATCTCACTTCTTCCACACGATGCATGTCACGTAATCACACATCACTGTTATTGATCGTCTTATTATCAATCAGTAACTGTCAATAATCTAACTGAGCAAAAATCCTTTCATGTTTTTATAGCTAAGAAGATCTGGTTTTAAGGAATGAGACCATTTTAAAACTGACTGAAGGAGGAACTTGAACACGTTATCTTCAGTGTGTGGCGTCAGGGGAACACACAGAGTGGAAACTGAATGAAACTGATTTAGAGCTGACGGAAAGGATGTCAAATATTTGGGAAAAACGCAAAATTCTGAGATAAAAGTTGGATAATTTTAAGAAAAAACAGATTTATGAGTTTAAATAATTCAGACTTTATGAACTTCATATTGACAATAAGCTGCCTTCACGTCTGATTTAATCGTCCACATGTTTCTTTGAATGTTTTTGCAATTTTAAGATATCCAAAAACCCTCTTTGGTTTTTGAGTCTAAATAAATAGAAACACTCTTTTGAAACTGATTGTCCAAAATTGGTTTTGAAAAAAACACTAATTTCATTAATAGATAGTCCTATAAGTTACACAATATGATCATATGTTGTTAATATTAATAATGATATTCTCTATTATGTTTTGTAAAGAACAAAAATAAATGTTTGGGTGTTAAAAAAAACCTAAAATAAACAAATATAGTTCAGAAAAAACTGGAAAAATCAATGAAATGTGAAAGTACTCACAAAATAGACAAAGTAGTGCAACAGCATAATGTTTACCTAAACAGGTCTTTGTTCAATTGTAAACAAATTCAGTTTGCACATCCGATATCTGCTTCAGTGTTGTCATACAGATTCATTTTTTATATATTTTATTCAACATGTAACATGACTTTACATTATATACCATGGTGTCATACAGACCACCAGATGGCAGCAGGACATTATAAGATTTCTCAAAAACATCAAATTCTCAGAGTTTTGACTTTTCTCAAAAACATAATCTACCATAAAGGATGCATGTTAAGTAGAGGCAGTGAGTTGGACCAATCACAGGAGAGCATCTTAAAGAAACTCGATGCCTTTGCCGATAAATAAAGAAGGGAAAATGAAACTAACACTGTGCTTTTTTATAAGGTCTGTACGTAAGAGGGAGCCTTCATTTTGAAATGACTGTCATCTCTCGAAGCAATCTGAAGTTAGCGGTAGATAAAGCTGCTTTTCTGCATCAACAACAAATCGAGGTCTTCCTTTCACCCTCGCATGAATAAATGAATGTCAATAACAGAGAAGAGCTCAAAGATATGAAAAGGATTTGTATTTGTATTAGTCAAATGTTAATATGTAAGGTTTAATGTCGACAAATCACATGAAAACACAAACTGAAGATTGTTATGAATCATACGGTGGCCTGTAAGGGACTGTTTAGTCGTCAGCACTTTAGATAAAAAGACACAATATCAACCGCGTCGTGTTTTATCAGTTTGAAGAATGTATGTTTGTTTGGTTTTAAAATACTTGTATTGTCTGAATGTCAACATTCATATCAGTGAAGAGAATAAAGACATTTCTAACATGATGTCCTCCATAATAAAACACTAAATCATTACCTGCAATAAGTAAAATAACCAGGTGAGCTTCTGTCTTCCTCTGTGCTTCACACACATGCTCACACCAGCAGTATTAGTGTGTTTAAATGTGTGTGTGCTCACCTGGCCGACTGCTCTGTGAACTGTACAGCTGTGACCTGAATGACTGAGTTAACATGATGTTTTCTAACGACACAAGTGAATAAAAACATGTTTTTTTCTTCTAGTTCACAGTCAAGTTTTCTTTATTTGTCCTCAGTTTGTTAAGTGAACAAACACTGGTGATGAGGTACATATTTATTAGTCGCCTCTGAAACTCATATTTTGCAATACAGCAATTGTTACATACATAAATATAGCTATGATACCACACAGCATCAGAAAACATTTTAAAATATATATTTTAAATTAAATGTAGGATATGAATACAAAATATATATTCAACAGTTGTTGTTTTTGTAATTATTATCAGTTTTGAAACGCAGCGCCCCCTTACGTCTGCTGCGTCGCCACAACATGCTGCCTTCAGGGACTGTCGTAAACTCAAGAATAAACTAGATGAAGCGTGATTAAGTGATTTCATTTTTTACACTTACATTATACTACTCTGTTTTTAGGACTGAATATTTGGCCTAAATGTGTTTCATACTCTAACTGTTGTTACCTTCCCCCATTCCTACACAGTAACTAAGAGTAAACCTTGTATTTAACATTTTTTAAATAAAATTCAAACTTAATTTCAGAATCAGGTTTAATACTATCTAGGTTTTAACCATGCAAGGACTGTAATAATATTATTTAAATAAACAGGAAATACAAGACTGGTCTTTCTATGCTATGCACCATTTACACCAAAGCAAATTGCTCGTATGTGTAAACCTACTTGGAAAAAAACGATTCTGATAATTAACGTTTTGGGTGTGTTGTATTTCCGAGCTGACGAGCAGCTCCTGAACGCGGCAGCAGCAGTCGGCTCTCCATTTCGGTCTCCTGTGTTTATCGACTCTCCGTCACTCTGACCTTTTTTTTTTATACCGGTTCTGAAGATATGGGAACGCCTTGATTAAAACTCTGAATCGGCGAAACACACGGCTATTCACCCATCATTTGGACCTAGGAGATCCTAAGACATAAACCGCTACTGCACGTCTCAGAGCCGAGAAGAAAAACACGGTGAGTGGCTCATCATCCCGCAGGTGAATCCGACCAAGAGCCGGGTTGGCTCGTATTGTTTGTCCGAGGATGAGCTGCGGCCTCTCGGCTCTCCCGGAACTCGAGCCCCGCGGCTTGTGTTTCGAGTCAAAGGCCGCGTAAACATTTAGCTCAAAAAAGGAAAATACCGCTTTAAAAGACACACGGTGTGGTAACAGGTTATTTAATTCTTGATGTGGCAGGTTTTCCCTTTGTTATAATTACGGGTTTATAAAAAAAAAACGAAAAATATGCTGTTACTCCAGTTAGCGTTTAGCTTAGCTAGCGTGGTGTTAGCATGCTAACTGTAGCCGGGTTTCATTACTTCTAACACAATTATATACATGATAAATAACCAACAAGTAATGTCGTTCATCACTGCTGGATTCGTGGCTATAAATGTATGGCATTTTCTGTGAGTTACAGTTTGTTTTAGAGGCCTGACAACATCGCAGTTGTTAATTAGCACAGGGAAGCTAACGGCTAGCTTTATTCTCAGTAACTGTAATACCCTGACTGTATATCCGACTGTAAATCTGCCACTAACACATCAATATCCTCTTATGTAGCTTTGTGTTTGATTACATAATTTGGCTCCCTGTGTCCCGGACAGATGATGAAACCTAGGGTTACTGTTGCTAGCTTTGTTAGAAATGCACCATGTAATTTCCCCTGTTTTACTCTCCTGTTGTGGCCGAGTTGCTGACATTGTGCAAGTTTGAAGTCACAAACAAAGGAGGTTTGTTCAAGAAGGGCAGAGGAGAATGGAAACGTAAAGATTGATACTTTATTTATCCCATGTAGGAAAAATATCTTGTCACAGCAGCATGTTGACAGTCTTATCTACAAGAATAACAAAATTCCTGAAAATTGAATACAAATTAAAATATGTACTTATTCGCAGTTAACAAATACTTATATTCAGAGGATTATCCAAATATGATAAACTATACAGAATAAATAATACTCTAAAGTCACAACTATCAGAAGAGACCAGTGTTTTAGTTTTTATTCAGTCATGGAAGAAGTACTTTGTAAAAAACTAACAATATATCTCCATAGTGTGAAGCAGAAAACAGCATTCTCTGCTTTATTTGCATTTAAAACTACCCCGATAATTCATTATCTATGTAATTTCTGTAGATAGTATTCATACAATGTGTTTATTCATCATGTGTTTGAAAGAGTCATACGTTTTACATACAAGTTAAATTCCCAACCTGCTAAACCAGAGACCCTTAAGACTTATAACTACCTCTAAACATTGGATAAATAGCTAAGATACAATCAATAGGGACATAACAAAAGGATTTGAGAGTAGAGGACCTAGCATTCAGAGTATTCAAGCTTTCAAATAATGTTGTAACACATTCCCTTCAGTTATCTTTGAAAACACATACAGAAAAACAACAGTTTTATACTGTAAATAACCGTCCTGTATACATGCAGACCTCCGCAAACCACTCTTAAAAAGGTCGTACAAATAAGTGTACTTCTTTTATACATGCTTTTTTTTTTTTAAAGAGTCTTATGGGAAAGTGAATTGTGTAAGCAGCCTGTGGTTGAGCTTTTTAGATCCACCCCTCTGCTGTTCTGGATGTTTCTATCATATCTTCATGGCCAGATGGAGTGCAATTAGTTTAGATGTTAACATTTTCCTTTCTATGACTTGTTCTCCATAGATAAGGAAATATAATTGACAGTGATCAGACAAAGTAAAGGAGTGGATTATCACATTTCAGGAGTTGGAAACACAGGATTTCGCACCGAAAGGCAACATATTTTATTATCTGTAAGTGTTTAAGTTATTAGATTGTCTTTTTACTAAACCTCAGTTGTTTCCATTTCATTCAGCTATTCTTGTCCTTGACCTAGTCTTCAGTTTTGTTGTCGGTGAATGACTGATCCATTAATCAGCCACATATTTGACTTCAGATTCTTCATTATGGAGCTCAAAACAAAACTCACAATAACAAAAATGATTAGGCCGATTTATTTTGGATTGTAATAATAATAATAATAATGGGTTCCATTTATAAAGCACTTCATATTCGATTTCAAATCCCGAAGTGCTCCAAGTAGTGAGCATGAACAGTATACTGTGCACTGATGATTGGACAAAACCAGACTTTTGATGCTTTGAGAAATTGTCATTAGCACGTTCGCTATTTTTCTTATATTCGACAATCCCAATGATTTTAAAGCTGGTAATGCCACGAGCGAAATCAATTGTCAATTGATCTGACCCTCAGAATTAGTATTGGTGCCAAATACTGATTAATTATTTGGTTTGGCCCCGATGTGACGATCCATATTAAAGCTTCTTTGTCAAGTTCTGCTTTAAGGATGACTGCATACTCAGTAGGGCTGTACCCGAATATTCGTTCGTTAGAGTACTATTTGGGTTTCCATTTCGTTATCGTTTTTTTTGGTAGCCTTGCTGCACTGCGGCTGCCAAAGTGAATTTATTGAAATCTCCAATATCAAGAGCTTGTGCCTCTTCGGGGGTGCTAACACTTAACCTTAAACTTAATCGTTTACTTTCTCCGTCTTTTATATGAAGATAGGCCTATGACATTTCTCCGTCACGTTGTTTCCATAGCAACAACAACTTAAGACATATACAACTGCAACGAAAGTAACAAACGCAATATCCTTTTCAATTAGAACACACAAATTGGGTTACATTAACAAATAACTATAAAACAACAATACTGTAGAATAACAAAATGAATGCCGTGAATAAACTGAAATACACGTGTTGAAGCGGTTAACTTTCTTAAATATTCTTAACTCATATTCTCGTATTCGAATACCTGAATAATTTCTAATATTCGATGAATCGTTCCCATCCCTGTTTTGAGCCCAGTTTACCGTGTTTTGCTCAGTGTGGATTTGATCTGCTGTTAATTGTGATTACATTAGTCTGTCTGAGACACAGTGTGTTCTGTCTAGAATAACTTCCACAGCCTGCGCACAAGGCTGGATGAGAAAGTGTTTTTACTTTCTTGCAACCACATTTAGATTGTGTGCAATGTTTATTTGTAGTTGCATCACATATGAAATTCAGTTGCTCTTAAACAGGGCTGCACGAATGAGAAAAAACAAGTAATTGCCATTATTTTTCACTTATATTGCAATTACGATATGACTCACGAGTCATCCTTTTGAACCAATTCTCATCATGAAAAATATATGGTGTTATATTTTTAAGAGAAGCTGTAACAAAGGAATATCTCTAAGTGTGTAGAGAAGAATTTATAGTCCAGAATATCTCTGCATCTCCACAACACTTCTCCTAAATGTATTTCAGCACACATTTAACCTTGAATATTGTTCCTCCTGCGATTCGAATATCCCCCTTCTTTCGATTTCCATATCATTTGGATTCATCGTGCCCTAGTCCAGCATTTCATACAAAAGGGATTGCCACAGACCTGCATAGAGCTTCGGCTTTTAACTCTGCCTTCAATCTGCAACTCGAAAGTGCACACAGGACTCCATGAAGGGGTGAAAGCAAAACCCTGCGAGCGACTGAGTTTTTTGGGTGAGTCCCCGAGGGCTTGAGAGGGTAGAGAGGCGGCCATGGCTCTCTCTCTCTCTCTTGTGATGATTAATCTGTTGATAAGAGGATCTGTCCAGAGCAGCCGGTTCGTATCCAGACTGACTGACAGGCCGGATGGCTTCAAATTAGGCCCTAATCAACTTATCCTGGACCCATCAGACTCCCAGCGTGCCATGCTGCATTGCTATGAAACCAGACGGTGTGTTGTGATCGAGATGTTAAGGAAAAACTGCCTTGCTTTTGATGCAATTTGGACGAAAGGTGTACAAGAACCTAATGGATCGAATTCACGGCACAGATTCACCCATTAGGCTTCATCACGTATGGAAAGCACTTTAACCGGTGTCTGCATCTACGATTGCCTTTTTTCTTTTATTAAAACGGGGAGAACTGCACCTCGTTATTACAAAATAATCGGTCTTTTGATGTGATGATCGTTTCTCATTTTTCAAGCCAAACATCCAAGTATTTAATGCTTCCAGGTACTCGGAATATACATGTTTCTATCATTATTATTATATAACGTTCTGTATTTGGGTCTTGTCAGACAACAAGGCAATGCGGCTGCCTTTATGAATGATTATTGTTAGACGTTTGATATGAAAAGGGATTTTCCACGCTTGACATTACCAGTTGTTCCTGTTTTTATTCTTGTAGCATAAGATTGGTTTAAATTGTCTACGAGGAAATGATTGACTTGATCTTGTGTCAAAGCATTGGTACAAATATAAAAAAACACAATTGTTTACACTGGGATCTTTCAACCAACACCTGAAGCTTTTATTTAGTTTAACTTCCTCAAACAGATCCGGCATTTCTCTGCTGCACGTTTTGTGACTTCTTTAGTCAACATATTCACAAATACTGATTTATTATCAATAATTAAAAAGCATCTCCTTTTATCTAAAAAGCCAAGAATCGTCACATTCCACAATACCTTAGAAATGGTAGAAGCCGTCATGATTTCTATGCATTTATTAAACAGAACGCATGCAGACATCCTAGGCTTCGTCTGGACTGAGAGCTTTTTTTTTAAGCTCCCCAAATCCTCCTGACTCAGCAGCGACAGACAGACAATCAGTGGTGCTTAACCTGTTCCTCAATTTAGAAGATGTTTTTGCATTTCTCTCACACTCTGGCTATTAACTAACGGGTTCCTTTTTTCCAGTAAGCCTACCTCTCAGTACGTCTCTGAATGGGGACGACATGTTTTCTTTGTTGTAAATGCAGAAATGTTAACAATAGAAGTGACAGACGTACATTTCAATACACACCCTCCCCCCGACCCAAAAAGAGTTTGTGTATTGATTTTCTCCTCTGACTTCATTTTGATTGTACCAGGCAACACTTAAATGTCTGCAGCTGAGTTTCAAATGTCAGATTTAGCTGTGAAATTGTTAAAAACATAGATCAGACCTGAATGATTTGACTTTATGGAGCTGCTGCTGGTTTCCTTCCACAGTCGGTTACAACCTTCATTAAAAGCTCTTCACACTGAATACTGTTTCCTCCTGCCTGAGCGGAGCCCCCGACTTTCATATCCAAGTGCTTAACATTTGCATATTGGCTGGTTTCAGTTGACAGTGGAAGATCTATGAACGCCCCCCCCCCCCCCCCGCCTGTCAGACTAGATTCAGGGTGTAAAAGCTCTGAGGTTCAGATTAGCTGCAGACTGTTCCTGTAACGACAACACGCTGTTCAATTAGCTCCAGGCCCTGAACTTCCTCTGGGACTCTTTTAGTGCAGTGTGTCTGTCGTGGAGGCGTGTGGCGCAGTGGGTTGTGTGTAGGTGTTGGGGTCAGGGGGTCACAGGTTCAAACCCCACTGCAGTCAGGATGTCGTTGTGTCCCTGAGACTCTTCACCCCAAAGTGCTCCTGTGGGGATCGTCCTCAGTACTGAGGATGTGAGTCGCTTTGGATAAAAGCGTCTAACAAGTGACATGTGATGTAATGTTGTTGCTTTTATTTATTTTATTTAAAACAATATGAAAGCAGACAGCGTCCTCTTGGGTAAAAATAAATGCTTACAGAAAATATTATACATAATATACATACATACAATACGTCCTTGCACACACATCTACACATGTATCTCCTTGGATGCTCCAACACTATGTGTATACATGTCGGGCTAAGAAAGGCAGGGTTACATCGAGGGATGCTCCGATCGATCGTGAGCCGAGCAAAACACACACTAAGAGTTAGACCTAACACACTTAGCTATTTTATCTACCTCTGGAACAAGCTACACTATTTATAAATGTGTTTATTCTTCACTGTCGGGTCACTCATTACTGGATCAGAGAGCTGCACGAGAGAGAGGAAAAGAGACGCTTCCTGTTATTCTCCAAAGTGAATGTAAACTTGAATAATGAACTTCATCTGAATGTAATAATTATGTTGGTTGTTTGTGGAAGCTCCAGTGAATGAGCATTAACTGAGTTTTACACATCACTTTAAATGGAAGATCCCCATAGGCCCCGCCCACTCCATCGGATCGGCGCCCAAAATTGGCGATCGGAGCATCCCTAGTTACTTCCCACTCTCAGGGTCTTCGGGTCACTTTGTCCATGATTTACTTTTTTAATTCTCTGTCCTGGGTCTATGATTCGTCCGTTTGCAGATGACGTTCGGTTTATGAGGTCTTGGTACAGGGTTCTGTTGTTGCTTTATGAGGAGTGTGTTCATCCGAGATCTGTGTTGAATTACCCTGACCCCATCTCATCAGACGCATGTCTTTGGCACGTGCCGGACATCCTGCATGAAAAGCTTAGACAGCTGCTCCGTCTTCCAGGAATTACACTGGAAAGAGTGAAGCTCAGCAGATTCATTGATACTGTTGACATTCAAATTGTTAATCAACATTTAGATGCTGCGGCGCTGGGACAACATTACATAATAACAAACACTGTTGCCGAAATCAGAGGCGGATTTTTCTTTATCAACATCTTAGATCAGTGGTAGATAGGGTTAGGAACCGAAACTCGGTTCCAGATGAGAACCGATAGGAAAATGCCGGGTACCCGTACAAAATACACCATTTTGGTTCTGCTTAACGGTTCCTAAACGCAGTAGACCCTGTATTCCACCGGGTCCGTCTGCGCCGCGGTGACCCGGTGGAATACAGGGTAAGGGCGGACTGGCCATCTGTGTGTTCTGGAGAATCACAGAACGGCCGATCGTCAGCCGGCTGTTGACGGCCGGCTCGGTTCGATGACGGCTGGCACCGCCCTTAATTTTTTAAACGGCATCATGTAAGTTGCGCTGACAGGCGACAGAGGTCCACAGTTGCCCCGCAGCGAGGCTCCCCGCGCCCTCCCGTAGACGGTTCACGAGCTCAGTCACTTCATAACACCAAAGATGGATCGCTTTGAAGTGAGGCTCCACTACACTAAGAAAGACAAGGCACAGAGCTATGCCTGTTAATAGCTTGCCACAGGCATAGTTAAAATAAAGCACAGCTATTGTGCAATACATTTCTATTGCATTTCTATTTTTTTATTTGTAAAAATGTCAGTTAAAGCTTAAAAGAATAAAGATATTTTTGTTATCTAAACGTTTGAGCTCTTTCTTTTACAATTTTGGAATCAAAACGGGGAATCAATGAGAACCAGAATTGGAATCGATTACATTTCAGACGTTACCCATCCCTAGTGGTAGATGGACCGCAGAAATAAGAGTTACATTAAACCTCCCCTCCTACCCTTTGCCTTTAATACCTTCCTGTACATATTATCAAAATGGACCTGTGTAATCAGATTATAGTCATCCAGGAATGATCCACTGCTGTGTAAACAAGTTTACAAGAGGCCTTCCAGAAGTGTCTCCTTCCTGCATAAATGTATCACCCATTAATTACCCTGTGTATAAACAGAAAATACGTGGAAAGTAAATAAGGTTATCAAGTCATGTTTTCACTTTAATTTGACATTAACTTCTTATGTTTATATGAACATCTATGAACTATTCTTACTTTCAATTCTAATATATACATTTTTTTTATTCTACCTTTTTTATTTATTCCTGAATTGAAGCAACTGTCAAACCAAGTTCCCCGGGATAACCAAAGCATCTTGATTTTCTTCCTCTGTTGCCGGGTCATTAAATGTCTCCATTGTTTTGTTTTTTCAGATAAAGAGACTACATGTCCCAGAAACCCCTGCTGTGAGAGCGAGCAACTACTTCTTCTTCTTCTCTTGTCCGTGTTTTTCCTCTCTCCTTCCTTCCGGTTGGTTGGATGAGTCCCAAACAGCGACAAAATTGTGAGCAGTGATTGGGCGCTGAGCCGGACCGGGTAGCCAACGGGGAGCCAGGTAATAACCAGAGAGAAGGTACAATTATATAGTATAATTAAGCAAGTGATATAATGACCATATACCACGGCTTGTCGTGAGCTATTGCTTTTATAAAACGGTTACCAAGTGTGGCAATATGAAAGAAAAATACACACTCTAATTTAAATAGTTTTTATTAGTAAATAATGATGTTCAAAATGAAATAGTCCCTCCGTTGCCTTCTGCACGAACACTAAAAGCTAGCAAACATATTAGACGGAGAGCGTTGATCCATTATTTGGCTATTTATTTACATTCATGTCTATGTTGCCGTTTATTGTGCAGCCACTGAAAACCTGTCCAGCATCAGTAGCATGCTTACGAGGTCACTTGTATAGGTTGAGGTTGTTCTGGCTGTTGCTTGGCGTGGCGAGAATATTGCTCCACTTTCTCCGGTCCCCGAGATTGGGCTTCCAGCAGCTCTGGAGAGACCTGTGGCCACTAACGGTCATCATGTCTCTGCTTGGTTTCAAGACCCCATCAGAAAGCTTTTGAATGGAGCTACTTTTCCAGTTGGTCTACCTGCTCTTCTCGTAGCTCTGCATGTCGTCGTTCAGGTGCTTTTTTTTCTGGAGATAGGCACTGCTCAATCCACTCCTCCGTAGTAAGACCCCCCGGAGGTCGAAGTTAACCTTAAATGTTTCCATCTTAAGCTTTGTAAGTTAGTTAGTTTCGTAACGGACGTAATGTAACGGACGTAATGTAACAGTTGTAACGGTTGTAGCTGTTTCTCAGACGCGGAGGGATACTGACTTGTGAAAAGTAACTACAATTCTACCCGTGATATACGCTCATTATATCACGGCTAAGAACCAATCAGATTGCTTGATTTGACTTGTCCTTTTCATAATATTATAAATATATAATAATATTAGAATCTGCATTTCAAGCAGGTTCACAGAATAATTAGTTGGATTAAAACAAGGGGAACTTCACTGTCCTTTTTCAAGCAAAACACCCAAGTATTTGATGGCTACTGGTTCTTAGAAGATATACTTTGTCTTGCATTATTATTAATATATTAAAGTTATATCTTTGGGATTTGGACAGACGGTCAAGAAAAGAATGTTTTGCCTCGATGAATGAATAATCAAGGAAGTAATTGATAGACATTTGATCGGAAAGGGATTTTCCCGTGCTTGGCCTTAATATTTGTTCCTGATGGCATTAGATTGGAAATGTAAATTGTTTGAGGAAATTGTTCACTCGCCTCAGGTTAAAGGAAATGATTGATGGACTTTTCAGTAGCATTGATATATTAGAAAATACCATTCAGGATAGGACAGCAATTTGTTTAACACTTTATAGAGAGAAAAATCATGCAGAATGTCATTGAGCAGTCAAATGCATACTGTAGATGCAACAGTGCACATTTCAACCAGGCTGCCAAAAAGCTGATCAAATATACCCCCACCCCAGCATGAAAGAAAACAACAGTTTTTTTAAACTGAGTAAATGAGACAAGTATACACGTTCTCATAATAGACAAAGGGTCCTTCATTGACATACTTTTTGTGTCCCTGCAGGCTAGCCATCATGGCGGACGTGGACCCGGACACCCTGCTGGAGTGGCTGCAGATGGGCCAGGGCGATGAGCGGGACATGCAGCTCATCGCTCTGGAGCAGCTCTGCATGCTGCTGCTCATGTCTGACAACGTGGACCGCTGCTTCGAGACGTGAGTGTAATGAGCTTAAAGGTCCATACGTCTCCTCTACATCAACATGTGTCCAAGGACAGGTTCCTTGAACACAACACGAGCGTAACGTGTCTTCACGTGGTTATGTCTCGTCTGAAAGGAGTTCTGACGGAGAGCACCGGAACGCCGCTCCAGCCCTTAACATATTGCAGTACCCATAAGAAGCCGTACACATGCCGCAGTGTTTGCGTGGCTGTGTCTTTAGTTGTAAGCACAGTGGCGATCTGTTGTTATTAGCATCTGGTTAGCTAGCTATGCTAACGAACTTAAAGAGCTTTTCTACAACCAGGTGGAAGAGAGCTATCTCCTGAGAGGCTCAAATAACCTCAGCTCAGTGAGGTTAAGGCACACCTTGATATGATCATTGTAGTTATTAATGAGACATTAGAGACTAAATGAATAACAGGTATAAAATACTATGACAGTAACAAAAAAGTTGTTACAAATAACAAGAATAGAGTTTAAAAGGGGAGTGAGTGATTTGTAAAATATCCAAAAAGAGAAATCTGTTCACGGCCCTCGGAGGATGTTGTAAAAATTGAAATGGCCCTTGAGAGGAAAAAGGTTCCTCACCCCTGGTGTGAATCATAATAAAAAACCCTTTATTTATAACTTAACATCTCTGTCTCTATTGATCTGAGTATATTATAAAGAACAGTTAAATGAAGCATTATAGCACAGGCCTTTGTCAGATGGTATATTACGCTGTTTTCTTTCTGCTTCGAATAGTTCTCTCTTTTTTCACCATACCTGTGTTTGCATCCCTGATAATAGGGGATCTTTAAAGAAAGTCCATTGAGCTACTTTAAAAGAATTGCAGAGATCCTGCATTACTTGCAACAGTTTCTTCTTGTACTATTTTACAGTTTTGTTTTATGTCTTAGAAATAGTTATGTTGCATTATTGTTGTAGCCTTTGACTTAAGCATTTGAACTTCTACTTTGAAATCCTTGTTTAATAAAAAAAAACTGACCCCCCCCTCTCTCTCTCTCCTCTCCTTCCAGCTGTCCTCCTCGCACGTTCCTCCCGGCGCTCTGTAAGATCTTCCTGGATGAGAGCGCTCCGGATAACGTGCTGGAGGTCACGGCCAGAGCCATCACCTACTACCTGGACGTGTCTGCGGAGTGCACCCGGAGGATTGTGGGAGTGGACGGAGCCATCAAGGCGCTGTGCAACCGGCTGGTGGTGGTGGAGCTGAACAACAGGACCAGCAGAGACCTGGCCGAGCAGTGTGTGAAGGTAGGAGCCCAGGGGGGGGGGGATATCTGAGGGGAGATTTTACAGGGTTGGTTGTTTTACTGTCGATTGTGACTTAACTGAAAGGGCTATCTGTTAGCCTGAATTCACAAACCATTGCTCTCGTCATCCTGCTTTAGGGGGATCTGTAAACTATCGGAATCATTTAGTAAGGCGGTCCGAATCTTTGTAAACTTCTGCACAGGCTCTTTTAGAGTGTACCAAATGTTCTCAAATGTAAGGAAGTGCATAGTGTCTCTTATCCATCTAGTAAAATTGGGAGGTGCTTGCTCAAATATATAAAATATTCTTGCAGTATTATTCGCCCTGAAAAATACAACTGTACACTTTCTGAATTCGGGTTTCTCCCTTTATCCGAACTAAGACTATTACCTCATGGCAAAAATAACTTCATTCAAACATCAAAATAAATGTTCCTGGTTAGTCTTTCTACTTGTCCACCAATCGCCAACTCTGTTGAAGTCAAAGTAACCCTTCATTCACAGAGGTGTGTGTCAACATTTCGCTCTATGCCCCTAGTTCATGCTCTTTTTTGGAGGCAGACCCTTATTTGAAAATGAAATGACGATAAATCCCCTGAAATTAAGAGCCAACGCACTGACAGACGATATATTCGTGCTGACATGATTTTGGTCTGAGGTGAGACTCTCTGCAGCTCTGCCTGATGATGAGAAAGCTCAGTGGAAAAGAGCCAGACGGCGTTTCTGCCTCTTCAGTGTTTTTATCTCGTTAACTCGTCCTTCAGGCTGCAGTGATGTTAGGTAAGCAGCAGCAGTGTGTTTTTGTTCCAGTGAAATCTCATCAAAAAGCATCTGTTTGGCTTATTTATCTGCAGTGCTCCTCTGGTGTAATCCTGCACAGGGCCAGGCAGATAACAAGAGGTTAACTCAGGCTACGAATAACAACTGACCAGAGATCAGCCTGTTGCTGTGTTTGTGTGTTTGTCTTGAGACGAGTCATACCACAAGCAGGAGACTCATGACCATGTGTTAGCAGACGTTTATTAATACACATCACGGGACAGTAGGTGTCTTTATTCAGGCCTCAGTTTCTCTGCTGAAAGCTGCCGTTGATCTCAAGTTATTTAATGTTTTCACATTAAACAGCTGTGCAAGAGCTCCTTCTATCACCTCAGGAACATCGCCAAACTCCGCCCCACACACTCACTCTGTCTGACGCCGAAAAGCTACTCCACGCCTTTGTCTCCTCTGGAAATGCACTCCTCATCGGGATCCCGAACAAAATAATAATAATAATACATTTGATTTATATAGCACACTTTAAAGACAACGTCATCTCAAGTTCCTTCACAAAGCTATAAGGAGAAAACATTTAAATATATCTAAAGGAGCATATTGAATAACATATGGTAATATATAAAAAAGCGTCCAGAAGCTGCGGTACATTCAGAACAGCGCTGCTAGGATCCTGATGAGGGTGCGCAAATATGATCACATCACCCCCATCCTTAAAGCACTACACTGGCTCCCCGTGGAACTGAGGATTGAATTCAAGGTCTCCGTCCTCACCCACCTGTGTATCCATGGATCTGCCCCTCCCTACCTCAAGGAACTCCTCACCCCCCATACCTCCTTGCGGACCACCCGCTCCAGCAACTCCAACCTCCTCAGACCCCCCAGGACCAAGCTCCGTACTATGGGAGACCGGGCGTTCTGCTCGGCCGCTCCCAGTCTGTGGAACGCTCTCCCCGACCACATGAGAGCACCACAGACCGTGGAGGCCTTTTTAAGAAAGGCCTCAAAACCCATCTGTTCAATGGAGCCTTTTCCTAGACCTTTTAATTCAGGGTCTCCGCGGGGTCTTAAATCAATTTAGTGAAAATTAAGGCTATTAAAAAGTATTAAACGGCATTTTCCAAGGTGTTACATTTTGTAGCTTGTTTTCAATAAGTATATAAAGTATCCAGAGAGGTTGTATTCTACAGTCTGCCTGAATGTAATCATGGCGTAGGTGTGTAGTGTGATTCTGTGTAGTTTATTGATGGCATCCCGTTGGGTTTGACGTCATCTGAACAGGACATCGCACGCTCACTGCTTGATAGCGCGAAGGTCCGTTTACGCCGGTTGTTAAACAACATCGTTATGGGGAAATGCAAGTCTGCGTCCAAATGGTTGGAAGATAAGGAGGAAGGACAATCAATACTGTATATAGTCAATGAGGTAAAGTGTGTCGCCAAGGTAACCGGTTAAAACTGAAAGTGGCGATGAGGTCTTAAAATGTATGGAAAGGGTCTTAAAAGGTCTTACATTTGACTTCCTGCAGATACCCTGGATATAAAACCTAGCATAACAACTCCATGTTTGTAAGGCTTGAAACTGCAAGTTGACATCAACAGTTCTAATTTAAAACTCATCCTGGAACCACGGACCCAGTTTGACTCTCTTTTTATTGTGTGTGTGTGTGTATATATATAACTTTCAGTTTAGTGATGCTTGTCATCTGGTTCAGAGAGACGGACAGGCACAGGTATGTCCTCCTGTCAGAGAGCGTTTCATTCTAAGCTTGATCTCTTCTTCAAAGGTGCTGGAGCTGATCTGTACCAGGGAGTCTGGCGCTGTGTTCGAGGCCGGCGGTCTGAACTGTGTGCTGACCTTCATCAGAGACAGCGGACACCTGGTCCACAAAGACACGCTGCACTCCGCCATGTCCGTGGTGTCCCGGCTCTGCAGCAAGATGGAGCCTCAGGACTCGTCTCTGGAGACCTGCGTCGAGTCTCTGTCCAGCCTCCTCAAACACGAAGACCACCAGGTAACCTTTTCAGATGTGTAATCAGATAGATCATTTGTTCGTTCAACAAAGCCCTTTCCCGCATTTATTGTGATTTGGGGCTATAATACATTTTGATTTGATTCATATTATAGTCTTACACCTTCGAAATAAATTAAATCAAACCTCGGAGACAACAGTTTGTTTCCCAGCAGCAGCAGCTTTACCAGCAAATCTAACCTCGCTCTCGCTCTCTCTCTCTCCAGGTGTCAGACGGTGCCCTGCGCTGCTTCGCCTCATTGGCCGACAGGTTTACTCGTCGTGGTGTTGACCCCGCCCCTTTAGCCAAACACGGGCTGACGGTGGAGCTGCTGTCCCGCATGGCGGCCGCCGGAGGCTCCGTGACAGGCCCCGCCTCCTCCTGTAAGCCCGGCCGGACCTCCACAGGCTCCACCCCCTCGGCCCCAGACGCAAAACTGAGCAACCAGGTGTCGACCATCGTCAGCCTGCTGTCCACGCTGTGCCGGGGGTCACCGCTCGTCACACATGTAGGTCTACCTCCATTAAAAACAAAACGCATGAAGCCAAAAAAGTTATCATGATTAATTTTTGTTTCTTTTAGCTAGAAGGAATTATAATGACATGTTCAAAGTCTTGTATGTTTGGAAAAGGCTTAATTGGAACCATTATTTTTCCCAAAGTTAGGATTAGGCTTGATTTAAAATACATTTTCTTTCAACAGGATGACACTAAACATAATCTGCTGTTCTATCTACATCACTCATGTTTAAAAAATACGCAATACGAAACAATCCTGCTATAATATCTGTCTGCTGGTGTCACCAGAATCAAAACGTACAAATGTATTGGTAGCTTCAAAAATAAAGAAATTGCCATTGATTCCTGTTGTTATAAAGAAATGTTTTTTGCAAATGCATTTATAGAAACCATTCAGATGGTTTGGAAAAGTCTGTAAATATGGTTCACAGTTTTCACTCATATCTGTTAGTGTCAGCAGAATCAACACCTACAATTAAAATGCTTTCAAAATAAAGAAAGTGACAATTTACATTGAATCCTGTTGTTATAAAGAAATGTCTTTAACTACATTCTTTGCACTTGCATTTATAGAAACCATTCAGATGGTATGAAAAAGTCTGTAATGTATTTGGTTTAGTCGCTGAGAGAGAAGCGATAGAAACCCTGGATTTGACAGAACAGCTGAAATGCTCCCCTTCCCTCCCGTCTTCAGGACCTGTTGCGTTCAGCGCTGCCCGACTCGATGGAGTCCGCTCTGGGAGGAGACGAGCGCTGCGTGCTGGACACCATGCGGCTGGTGGACCTCCTGCTGGTTCTGCTGTTCGAGGGACGGAAGGCTCTTCCCAAATCCACAGCCGGGTCCACGAGTCGGATCCCCGGCCTGCGGCGCCTCGACAGCTCAGGGGAGAGATCCCACCGACAGCTCATCGACTGTATCCGCAGCAAAGACACCGACGCTCTGATCGACGCTATCGACACCGGAGGTAAGAGCACTGACAGTGGATACGGCTAAGGTTAATGAGGGTAAAAGGACATTGCATTCAACATTTCATGACACCAAGAAATTAATTGGAAACAAAATGTGCCTTAAAGGTCCCATGTCATGGCCATTTCCACTGATCATAACTCCATTGTTGAGGTCGACTAGAATAGATTTATATTGTGCAATTTTCCAAACTCACATTGGTTTCTCAAACAGCATCTCTGTAAACTACGTGTATTCACTGAACTTCACTCTCTGCCTTTAACGGCTCGTTGGAGCTCCAATAGCTCCAGCCCCCACCCTCCCTGTGAGCACACTCTGATTGGTCGGGACGTTGTGAATCGCGCTGAGCTCCGTGGAGGTGTGGTTTCCTTGTTTAGCGATACTCAGCCAAACTCATCCTGAGCACACACAAAGTCACAGCCGAAGTAAAAACAATAAGTGTGGCTTGATATTGAGTAAGAAAAGGGTTGATAAACGCTGTGAGAACGGGTCTGCAGAGAGAATGGGTCTGCAGAGAGAATGGGTCTGCAGAGAGCATGGGTCTGCGGAGAGAACGGGTCAGCAGAGAGAATGGATCTGCGGAGAGAATGGGTCTGCGGAGAGAACGGGTCTGCGGTGAGAACGGGTCTGCAGAGAGAACGGGACTGCAGAGAGAACGGGTCTGCGGAGAGAACGGGTCTGCGGAGAGAACGGGTCTGCGGAGAGAACGGGTCTGCAGAGAGAATGGGTCTGCAGAGAGAACGGGTCTGCAGAGAGAACGGGTCTGCAGAGAGAATGGATCTGCGGAGAGAATGGGTCTGCGGAGAGAACGGGTCTGCGGTGAGAACGGGTCTGCAGAGAGAACGGGACTGCGGAGAGAACGGGTCTGCGGAGAGAACGGGTCTGCGGAGAGAACGGGTCTGCGGAGAGAACGGGTCTGCGGAGAGAACGGGTCTGCAGAGAGAATGGGTCTGCAGAGAGAATGGGTCTGCAGAGAGAATGGGTCTGCAGAGAGAATGGGTCTGCAGAGAGAATGGGTCTGTAGAGAGAACGGGTCTGTAGAGAGAACGGGTCTGCAGAGAGAACGGGTCTGCAGAGAGAACGGGTCTGCAGAGAGAACGGGTCTGCAGAGAGAACGGGTCTGCAGAGAGAACGGGTCTGCAGAGAGAACGGGTCTGCAGAGAGAACGGGTCTGCAGAGAGAACGGGTCTGCAGAGAGAACGGGTCTGCAGAGAGAACGGGTCTGCAGAGAGAACGGGTCTGCAGAGAGAATGGGTCTGCAGAGAGAACGGGTCTGCAGAGAGAACGGGTCTGCAGAGAGAACGGGTCTGCAGAGAGAACGGGTCTGCAGAGAGAATGGGTCTGCAGAGAGAATGTCGCCGCGATCCCAACTGTCTGTTATCAGCCTGCAGCCAGGGAGGAGAAATCAGCAGGGCTGCCTGCACTGAGTGTGTGAGGAAGTCCGTGGATTGGTCAATTTGGACCAATCAGCGGGGGCTTAACGTAACGGCTGCACGGATTGGTCCATTTGGTTCCGGGTACCGCATGACGTTAAGCCGTACCCGGAAGAAACATTGGACAATGACGTATCAGTGACGAATCTCCAACGAGGCATTCTGTGTTAGAGTTTTACTCGCTACAGGGTGTGCTTTGAGGGTTTGTGACTGCAGACCGTTCACATGCAGAACAACCATCATAACACAAGGGGACGGGTAAGAACCGGAAAAGCATGACATGGGACCTTTAAATGAGATAGTACCAATTAATACTTCATCCCCACTTTTTCAAAACCAAGAAACACTGACCTTCCTTTTGGATGTATCAGTCATAATAGTACAGACTATTACAACTGCTAGAAATTGCAGTTGCTGTGTTTCAGCAACAAAAAGTGACTCCCTGCTTTTTTCTATTTCAGCTTTTGAGGTGAACTTCATGGACGATGTTGGACAGACGCTCCTCAACTGGGCTTCAGCTTTTGGAACACAGGAAATGGTAAAAATAAGAATGAACACAGACGCTAAACTCTTTGTTTAAATCCACATTTTGTCAATTACCTTGGTTCAAAGTGCAATTTAAAAGTAGTAGTACTATAAACGCAGCAGGAAGCCGATGGACTGTCCACTCCAAGTAGGGAATGAGTCCTTACCCCAAGTGAAGGAGTTCAAGTATATCGGGGTCTTGTTCTCGAGTGAGGGAACAATGGAGCGTGAGATGGGCCGGAGAATCGGAGCAGCGGGAGCGGTACTGCAGTCGCTTTACCGCACCGTTGTGACGAAAAGGGAGCTGAGCCAGAAGGCAAAGCTCTCTGTCTACCGGGTCATTTTCGTTCCTACCCTCACCTACGGTCATGAAGGATGGGTCATGACCGAAAGAACGAGATTGCGGATACAAGCGGCCGAGATGGGTTTTCTCCGCAGGGTGGCTGGCGTCTCCCTTAGGGATAAGGTGAGAAGTTCAGTCATCCGGGAGGGACTCGGAGTTGAGCCAGTTGAGGTGGTTCGGGCACCTAGTTAGGATGCCACCTGGGCGCCTCCCTAGGGAGGTGTTCCAGGCACGTCCAGCTGGGAAGAGACCAAGGGGTAGACCTAGGACCAGGTGGAGGGATTATATCTCTTCTCTGGCCTGGGAGCGCCTTGGGATCCCCCAGTCAGAGCTGGTTGATGAGGGGAGAGGAACGTTTGGGGCTCTCTGCTGAAGCTGCTACCTCCGAGACCCGACCACGGATAAGCGGGAGAAGATGGATGGAGTACTATAAACTAGTGCTGCTCAATTAATCGTATTTTAATCGCGATTACGATTACGAAAACAACGTAATCGAAATAAAACAATTATTATTATAATTTAAATAATTAGTTTTTCTTCGGTTTCGTCAGTTGAATTATACTTAAAGGTCAGGGTAATCAACTGTTAAAAACATACTGTTCACAATTTTCTTTTCTCCAATAAATGGATGTTTTCAAAGTCAATGAATAATCGCATTTAAAATTATTGATCCAAATAATCGAGATTATCTTTTTTGCCATAATCGAGCAGCCCTACTATAAACGCCTGAATTTCCCGAAGGGGATAAATAAAGTTCCATCTTATCTTAGTAGTAAAAATGAAAGTAAAACAGGATTGGAGGTGATAAAGTCAAGGCTGTTCAAAGGGGATTTCGGTTGGATACTTGGAGGGAAATGTTTGACCGACCATGTGTTTGTTGTTGTTGCTTCAGGTTGAGTTTCTATGTGAGAGGGGGGCGGACGTCAACAGAGGTCAGAGGTCATCTTCACTACACTACGCTGCCTGTTTCGGACGCCCACAAGTAGCCAAGGTAAGCCCCACACAGAGACACAGATCCAAGCAGAATGTGTGAAATGTCTTTCTGATGGATTTAGTCAGTGAGTTCTCCTCTCTCACTAAATGTGTGTTTGTCTAGACTCTCCTGCGTCACGGAGCGAACCCTGACCTAAGAGACGAGGACGGGAAAACTCCTCTGGACAAAGCCAGGGAGAGAGGACACAGCGAGGTCGTGGCCATACTGCAGTCCCCTGGTGAGTGTGAAGAAAGAAAGGAAGTTACGAAGTACATTTACTCAAGTACTGTACTTGTGTACAATGAGGAGGTATTTACTTCTCATGCCACTTTATACTTCTACTCAATTAACTACGTAAGTCACACTTGAAAGCAGAATTTATATGTACTTTAACAGTAAAGTAAGAGCACTTTTACTTAGGGGAATGATCCTTTCACCTCTGGTAAATACTACCATATTACTACTGTTAATTCATCAATACTACTATTACCCCCAACAGTATGTTTTAAAACACTTTGCTCTTGATAAGAGACATCAACATTTAACACGCCTTTCAAGCACTTAATTTCCCTTTTTGAGATGGACAGCTTAACGATCATTCTCAAAGAAATGCTCTGGACTTGCATCGTTTTTATGATTTTCCCTTCATCACTCTGGACTGACACAACATTTTTAAGCGGCTGAAATATAATCTGTCTGTGGGTCGACTCTATTCTGCTGTGTGAGGGAAAGCATGTAAGCCTGCTCGCTCAGCAGCAGTGAGGTAACTCTAACCTGTGTGTGTGTATTTGTGTGTGTGTGTGTCTCTCTCCCTGTCTCTCTCTCTCTCCCTGTCTCTCTCCCTGTCTCTCTCTCTCTCTCTCTCCCTGTCTCTCTCTCTCCCTGTCTCTCTCTCTCCCTGTCTCTCTGTCTCTCTCCCTGTCTCTCTCTCTCCCTGTCTCTCTGTCTCTCTCCCTGTCTCTCTCTCTCTCCCTGTCTCTCTGTCTCCCTGTCTCTCTGTCTCTCTCCCTGTCTTTCTCTCTCCCTGTCTCTCTCTCTCCCTGTCTCTCTGTCTCTCTCCCTGTCTCTCTGTCTCTCTCCCTGTCTCTCTTTTTCTCTCCCTGTCTCTCTCTCTCCCTGTCTATCTTTTTCTCTCCCTGTCTCTCTCTCTCTCTCTCCCTGTCTCTCTTTTTCTCTCCCTGTCTCTCTCTCTCCCTGTCTCTCTCTGTCTCCCTGTCTCTCTCTCCCTGTCTCTCTTTGTATCTCCCTGTCTCTCTCTCCCTGTCTCTCTCTGTCTCCCTGTCTCTCTCTCTCTGTCTCTCTCTCTTTTCCTGTCTCTCTCTCCCTGTCTCTCTCTCTCTCTCTCTCCCTGTCTCTCTCTCTCTCTCTCTCCCTGCTCTCTCTCTCCTCTCTCTCCCTGTCTCTCTCTCTCTCTCCCTGTCTCTCTCTCTCTCTCTCCCTGTCTCTCTCTCTCCCTGTCTCTCTCTCTCTCTCTCTCTCTCTCTCCATGTCTCCCTGTCTGTCTGTCTCTCTCTCTCTCTCCCTGTCTCTCTTTTTCTCTCCCTGTCTCTCTCTCCCTGTCTCTCTCTCTCTCTCCATGTCTCTTTCTCTCTCTCTGTGTGTGTGTGTGTGTGTGTGTGTGTGTGTGTGTTGCAGGAGACTGGATGTGTCCGGTGAATAAGGGTGACGACAAGAAGAAGAAAGATGTGAACAAGGAGGAGGAGGAGGGCGGCGAGCCCAAAGGAGACCCAGAAATGGCTCCCATCTACCTGAGGAGACTCCTGCCTGTCTTTGCACAAACCTTTCAGCAAACCATGCTGCCTTCTATTAGGTAACCTGACCAGAAGATCTGTCCACTGCACCTTTTCCCTTGGGATTGAATACACAGCGGGCTCACCTCTATCCTCAAAGCTCATTGATTTAATTACAAGTTATTTAAAAGACAGATGGAGCACAAACTGAAGCACTACATGTGTTACTGGGCTTCTAATCTTCATTTCATTTGAGCACTTTAAGCCAGGCTATCAGTCATTGGCTTATTCATTGTCAAAAGACGGTAAAAACAATGATTTTTCTTTGTCAAAATGTAGATAACGAGGAAATGGTTAACAATGAAATTTAAGAACAAATTGATATTCCTAATTAAATGTGTTGGAAGTCTGCTGATGAAACAGCTCCGTGTATTTACTGTGTGTTTTCTTGGTTGTTGTGCATTTTAGGAAAGCCAGTCTGGCTCTGATTAGGAAGATGATTCACTACAGCAGTGACGTCCTGCTGAAGGAAGTGTGTCACAGCGAGGTGGGACACAACCTCCCCACTGTGCTGGTGGAGATCACTGCTACTGTCCTCGACCAGGAGGTACACACACACACACACACACACACACACACACACACACACACACACACACACACACACACACACACACACACAACAAAATTACCTGCAATACTTTGAGTTGGATACGTTTTGTTTTCTGTGTGCCTTAGTAAAGCAATCAACTGTCTTGTAGTCCAACCAAAGAACTAAACCCATGCCCAATACAATCCTCAGCAATTAGGGGATAACTCATTCAATAACATTTGATATGCTATAACTCAGTCGTCAAACCCATTTAAAAAGGTCAAGACTAATGATTGATGTGATGGCGCTTAATCTAGCATTTAAGCAGTTTGACAGTTTTCCCCATGAGTACAAAAGTGATATGATTTCTCTTCGTGACTCTGTTCCTCAGGACGATGACGACGGTCACCTCCTGAGTCTGCAGATCATCAGAGATCTGGTGGATAAAGGTGGAGACGTCTTCCTCGACCAGCTGGCTCGGCTGGGCGTCATCAACAAAGTGTCCACTCTGGCCGGACCGGTGTCCGACGACGAGAACGAGGACGAAACCAAACCTGAGAAGGTGTGTGTGTGTGTGTGTGTGTGTGTGTGTGTGTGTGTGTGGTGTGTGTGTGTGGTGTGTGTGTGTGTGTGTGATGTGTGTGTGTGTGTGTGTGTGTGTGTGTGTGTGTGTGTGTGTGTGTGTGTGTGTGTGTGTGTGTGTGTGTGTGTGTGTGTGTGTGTGTATATTTTCTCCTGCATCAGATTATAAATCAAACAAGAGGCTTCAGATTTAAAGCAGTATCCTTTTCTTGTATATGTCTAATAGGGGTGTAACGGTTCACAAACATTTCGGTTCGGTACATACCTCAGTTTTTAGGTCACGGTTCGGTACGGTTTCGGTAAAACAGAAAAAATGATCACAGCCAGTTTGACATCAGGACTTGCTTGTCATTGTATTTTCATGTTGTTTAAAGAAAGATGCCAGATCTGCTGGCACTAACAATGTCTCCTGCTGTGGAGAACACCCTCTCTAGGGACAGAGGTAGCAGATACAGCCAGGTAGCGCTTTGCTACCATGGCAACATAAGGATATTTGGCGTTTGTAATAGCTTTGGCTCGGTCTGAACTTGTTGCGAGTGGTGGAGGCTTACATGCTAGCGTTTGATGTATTGCCAGCCGCGTAACCAATTTTAGTTGAACAATGCCGACAAACAGCTTTGGTTCGGTCCACCTGTCTTTGTCCGTCATCCTTGTTCGTAACTGCGAAACCAAAATGTTCCCAAACCGGAGACTTCAATGAGAGATTAAGATGGACTTTTATTAATCCCTCGTGGGGAAATTGTTTCTCTGCATTTGACCCATCCTAGTGTTAGGAGCAGTGTGCTGCCATTTTGAACGTGTGTGTGTGGGGAACAGTGCCTTGCTCAGGGACACCTCGGTAGCACTTGGTCTTGCCGGGACTTGAACTGGTGACCTTCCAGTTGCCAAGCCAAGTCCCTATCGACTTCGCCACCACCGCCCTTCGATGGGCGATAATGCTGGAGGATTTTCGAGCTCAACTTTATCTGCGTTCGCCATTTCGCCAGTTCCTCAAATTACTGACTACATTTGAACGCATCCCTGTGACCAGCTCTCATAGCATGCCTCTCGTCCAATTAAATGACTTGGTCGCTCTATGACGCGTTGAACCCACGTGTACCGAACCGAAGGGCCCATACCGAACATTTTGGTTACGTATACCGTTACACCCCTAATGTCTATATTAGTTGTTTTATCCCTCAAGTCCAACAGTAATAATGACGTACTCAGAATGTTAATACTTAGGACATCCTAAAAACAATCCTCCGTTTTACACTTCATCCTTAAAACCTATGCTTAGTCAATGATGTGCTTGTAAAGGAATATTGTTAATTGATTTTTTTATTTTATATATTAAGATTTATTTATTTTAAATCATTAGCACCAAAATGTACCCTCTTAAAAAACTGTTCATGCAGATTTGTTGCAAGTAGAGGAATAAAAGCAGGATTTGTATAATAATAATACATGGAATTTTTATAGCGCTTTTCCTAGTGCCCAAAGAAGCTTTACATAACATCAGAAACAGTACAAAGAAAACACAAACGATAGTCCTAATCCAAGTGCGAGTAAAGTGGTCTTGTTTTCCAACGTGTTCACATCTTCTCCTCTTGCAGGAGGATGAGGCGCAGGAGGACGCGAGGGAGGTCCAGCAGGGCAAGCCGTACCACTGGAAGGACTGGTCCATCATCAGAGGGAGGGACTGTCTCTACATCTGGTCCGACGCCGCCGCACTCGAACTCTCCAACGGATCCAACGGCTGGTTCAGGTTCATCCTGGACGGCAAGCTCGCCACCATGTACTCCAGCGGGAGTCCAGAGGGCGGCTCCGACAGCTCCGGTACGAACGACTCGATCACATCACATGTTTTAATCACTAGATTTCTCTGGCTGAATTCAGACGGAGGCAAAACGGGCCGTCATCTCATTCAAATGAAATTGGTTGTTTTTCATTCTGGTTTGGGACACTTTCATATCTGGTACTTAATCAGATACAGGTTTGATCTTTTTAAAGTGCGGTCTGAACAGTCCTATAGGATTTCAACTGTCATTCAAAGTCACTCTGATTCTACACTGATCAAATCACAATCCTACCACTCTTCAATTGAGAGGCGAAGTCCCTCCCTTTCCTCTGTATGTATTGAAGTGAATGGCGAGAGAAAAGTTATCTTTCGATCCCGTTTGAATTGTGCCACGAATTACACATATGATGTTTGTCAATTTAAAAGATAATTTTGCAAGTCAAACTAAATACAAATGTGTCGTAAAACTGTGAAATAACACTTTTTGTGTGTGAAACCGCTCAGTGAACTACATCTCCCGTCTCGCTCCACACACCAAGACTTTTCTTTCTCTCAGAACGAGGCGGAAAGTATTAAACGAGGTGAAAATCACTCCAAGTCTGGGCGCGTTGAGAGCTGTGCACACACACAAGGGGAGTTAGTCGGTTCCGTGAGAGCCAGCATGCGGGACCGGGACTCTGGGATTTGTAGTCTTTCTAGTCGCGTATTTTTCATAGTCTTATATTTCAACAGTTTTACGACAAACTGAGACTTTTTTGACACGGAAATTATTTTTTAAGATTGACAAACATCATATGTGTAATTCGTGGCACAATTCAAACGGGATGGAAAGATAATCTTTCTCTCTCCATTGACTTCAATACATAGTTTTTCTGAAATAAGGTCCCATGGAGGAACCCGGAAGGGGAGGGGCTTCGCCTCTCTATACCTCCATTGCTCCACAAATGGCCATAATTAAAATAAATGTTGCTTTCTTGTCCTCGTCATTGTCCTTGCTCATAAACTCTTGCCTCCACTGCACATACACTTTTAAATGAACCCGTAAACTGTAACTTTAGTGGCCCTCATGTTTAGTTCCTATAACTTTCTGTCTTTGTTATTGTTCTTTTGCATCAGTTCAGGACTATCGCACTGGAATCTCACAAGGGCTCCATTTAAAATAAAAAATGTAATAAAGTTGAGCACTAAATCATCTCAGTGTAACCATAACCAACATGTCTCTGACCGATCTCCTCCCCCTCTCTCCTGCAGAGTCTCGCAGTGAGTTCCTGGAGAAGCTGCAGCGTGCGAGGAGTCAGGTGAAGCCAGTGACACCCAGTCAGCCCATCCTCTCCATAGTGGGTCCCACGAAGCTGACGGTGGGGAACTGGTCCCTGACCTGCCTGAAGGAAGGAGAGATCGCCATCCACAACTCAGACGGACAGCAGGCCACCATCTTGAAGGAAGACCTGCCGGGCTTCGTCTTCGAGTCCAACAGAGGAACCAAACACTCGTTCACCGCCGAGACATCACTGGGTCAGTCTCAGCGTTTCTCTTCCTACATCTACCTTGTTTTAATCTATTCACACAACATCTATTGACCCTCTGTCCATCTTTAGGGGGGGGGATGTTGCTCTCCTGAGGTTTATCAAATGTTTCTTTGGAAGTTTGTCTTTGGTACATCGAGGGTCTTATGACAGTGTTGTATGTGTACACACTGTAAAACCCCCACCCCCTGAGACAAACGTGTAATTTGGGATTTAAGGCAAAAACTATTTAATTGATCAGCTGCACGCAAATTACTGTTCAAATAAGGATTGATTTAAGCAACTAGAAAACCACCATAAAAGGAGAACATCACATCATCCTTCTGGAACCTCACAAGCCATGTTAGGCACTTTTGAGATGTATTGATACAGAGAAACAAATTCAAGACAGATTCAATGTGTTCCTGCAGTCTATTTATAGTGACCAACTGTATCAAAAGTAAAACTGGTATCAAGTGAAACCCATAGCGGTGACTAGACATGTGTTAATGTTTTCTGAATTGTGTGTGTGTTCAGGCTCAGAGTTCGTGACGGGCTGGACGGGGAAGCGAGGCCGGAAGCTGAAGTCGAAGCTGGAGAAGACGAAGCAGAAGGTGAAGAGCATGGCGAGGGAGCTGTACGACGACCACTTCAAAGCCGTGGAGAGCATGCCCAGAGGGGTGGTGGTCACCCTGAGGAACATCTCCACACAGCTGGAGTCCGCCTGGGAGCTGCACTCCAACCGACAGGTACATAAACACACACACACACACACACACACACACACACTTCTACATGACGTATCCCAGATCCTATGTTGGTTTTAATTTTGGTGTGCTGTATACGGTACGATAATATACAATACGACTCTAATGGTCAGATCAAGTCTGAAATGTGAGTTGCATCACGGCAGCTCCATGTGTAACATCAACATAGACAGATATCAAGACACAATACATGCAAAACAAACATTTAACACGACAGCACAATCACTGAGAGAAATCGTGCTCAAAGAGCCTTGACAGCGTGTATTATTTGTTTTGTGTTGAAGCAGTGCATTGAAGGAGATGTGTCTGTCTGTCTGTCTCTCTGTCTGTCTGTCTCTCTGTCTGTCTGTCTGTCTCTCTGTCTGTCTGTCTCTCTGTCTCTCTGTCTGTGTGTCTGTCTGTCTGTCTGTCTGTCTTTCTGTCTGTCTGTCTGTCTGTCTGTCTGTCTGTCTGTCTGTCTCTCTGTCTTTCTGTCTGTCTGTCTGTCTGTCTCTGTCTCTCCCTGTCTCTCTCCCTGTCTCTCTGTCTCTCTGTCTTTCTGTCTGTCTCTGTCTCTCCCTGTCTCTCTGTCTGTCTCCCTGTCTGTCTCTCTGTCTGTCTCTCTGTCTGTCTCCCTGTCTCTCCCTGTCTCTCTCTGTCTCTCTATCTCTCTATCTCTATCTCTCTCTCTCTCTTTTCCTCCGTAACCCAAATCTCTAAAAACGGGGCTACAACGGAGCTGATCCAGATTTGCGTCCGATATGGCGAAATATCAGCGTGTCAAATTCCTCGTACGAGTAAACCTACCTGGTAATAAACCTGCTTCTGTGTGATTTGTTTTGAAGCAGTGCATTGAAGGAGAGAACACATGGAGGGACCTGATGAAAACAGCTCTGGAGAACCTGATCGTTGTTTTGAAGGATGAAAACACGATTTCTCCGTATGAGATGTGTAGCAGTGGCCTGGTCCAGGCTCTGTTCACTGTCCTCAATAATGTGAGTGGTCTTTACAATCAACCCTGAGTTATATCAAGTGTTTTACCTTCTGGCTGTGTGTATGTTAAAGAAGGTAAAGGTAAGGTAAAGTGAGTTATTCTGTGTCTTGTGTGCAGAGTGTGGACCTGGAACTGAAACATGACTGTAAGCCTTTAATGGAGAGGATCAATGTCTTTAAGGCGGCTTTCAGCGAGAATGAAGAGGGTGAAAGGTAAGAGCACCTTAACTAGCTGACATGTTCACATCCTGACTTAAAAGGAGCTGCACACACACACATACACACACACACACACACACACACACACACACACACACACACACACACACACACTCTCTGTCTCTCTCTCTCACACACACACACACACACTCTCTGTCTCTCTCTGTCTCTCTCTCTCACACACACACACACACACTCTCTGTCTCTCTCTGTCTCTCTCTCTCACACACACACACACACACACACACACACACACTGTCTGTCTCTCTCTCTCACACACACACACACACACACACACACACACACACACACACACACACACACACACACACACACACACACTGTCTGTCTCTCTCACACACACACACACACACACACTTTAGTTAAATACCTCTGACTAATTAAACTGACAATCACAGTCTGGAAACATAACCTAGGGTCTCTTAACCTCTTAATCAGTCTTTACATGACTGTGTGCCACCTTACATGCATACGAACAATTGCAACACAAGCCTTTCTACAAGTTTTCAATATTATTTCCATATAACGATTATTGCAAGGCGATATATTGAGATTTTAAAACAAATTAGACTGAAGGGAAACAGCACAATTTAAATTAGTTATGCAATCGGAACAGTGGGACCTGCACACATCTGTCTTTTTCACAAAATGTACATTCTGTTTTGGGGTATTTGTGACAAAAACAGCACTTTGTAAACTATAATAACATGCAAAGTACTTGCACGGAGAAATAAAATGCCTCCAGTGTCTCAAGGTCATTAGAGAGCTATCAATCCAGTCTCAATCAGACTGCAGGAAGAAGTCTAATCGGGCAACACAAGTGAGAGCAGGGTGGACTGTGTATGTGAAGGGGATTTGATGAAGGACGCTCCATGTGATCGACCTGCTGTCTTGTCTCAAACTGTCGGATTAAAGCGTGTGTGTGTGTGTGTGTGTGTGTGTTTGCAGCCGACCAGCTGTTGCCTTAATCCGTAAACTGATAGCTGTTCTGGAGTCAATAGAACGTCTACCTCTGCACCTGTACGACACTCCGGGATCCACATACAACCTGCAGGTGAGTCGCAGTGTGATCTGGATCCAGTTCTGTTTTATTTATCTTGATTTCTTAACGGCAATTTTTAACAGAGTGTGTTTGTGTTGTCAGATCTTGACGAGGAGGTTGCGTTTCCGTCTGGAGCGAGCGCCCGGCGAGACGGCTCTTATCGACCGGACGGGTCGCATGTTGAAGATGGAGCCGCTCGCTACTGTGGAGTCTCTGGAGCAGTACCTGCTGAAGATGGTGAGGACACACTGAACCACATAATGGAGATAAAATAACCTTCTTACTGAAAGATGTGCTAATGAATAAATGCATCACCAGAGGTGGGAAGTAGTGGAGTACAAATACTTTGTTACCGTACTTAAAGGTGGGTTAGTCATTCACTTCAGAAACACTTTGTTATATTCCATGGAATGCTCTTAACATCCCGACAGCAATGAATACATTAAATGCTTTGACAATAAATACATAAAAACATTTCATCTGTGGAAGCCGTGGCGCTGTAAAAAGCACGACCAATCATCTGAGCCGGCTAAAGTAACTGGATGGCCTACCTGCCTGTCAGCCTTCCATCTGTGCACAAACTCATCTCGTGCCCTCATTGGTCATGTGCGCGTTCGTGTGTGTTGGAGGAGGGGCTCTGTAAGGAAGTCTGAAGGAAGAGGCAGATTTTTTTCGGCTGTGTACTTTCAAATTCTAGAGCACTCAAGCTGGTTTCTCCGTTCTTACCTACCCTACCTTTAAGTACATGTTTCTGGTACCAGTACTTATTGTTCTGACAACTTTTTACTTTGACTTCTTACATGTTGAACACAAATACCTGTACTTTCTACTTCTCACATGTTGAACTCAAATACCTGTACTTTCTACTTCTCACATGTTGAACTCAAATACCTGTACTTTCTACTTCTCACATGTTGAACACAAATACCTGTACTTTCTACTTCTTACATGTTGAACTCAAATACCTGTACTTTCTACTTCTTACATGTTGAACTCAAATACCTGTACTTTCTACTTCTTACATGTTGAACACAAATACCTGTACTTTCTACTTCTTACATGTTGAACTCAAATACCTGTACTTTCTACTTCTTACATGTTGAACTCAAATACCTGTACTTTCTACTTCTTACATGTTGAACTCAAATACCTGTACTTTCTACTTCTTACATGTTGAACTCAAATACCTGTACTTTCTACTTCTTACATGTTGAACACAAATACCTGTACTTTCTACTTCTTACATGTTGAACCCAAATACCTGTACTTTCTACTTCTTACATTTTGAACACAAATACCTGTACTTTCTACTTCTTACATGTTGAACTCAAATACCTGTACTTTCTTCTTCTTACATGTTGAACTCAAATACCTGTACTTTCTACTTCTCACATGTTGAACTCAAATACCTGTACTTTCTACTTCTTACATGTTGAACCCAAATACCTGTACTTTCTACTTCTCACATGTTGAACTCAAACACCTGTACTTTCTACTTCTTACATGTTGAACACAAATACCTGTACTTTCTACTTCTCACATGTTGAACACAATACCTGTACTTTCTACTTCTTACATGTTGAACTCAAATACCTGTACTTTCTACTTCTTACATGTTGAACTCAAATACCTGTACTTTCTACTTCTTACATGTTGAACTCAAATACCTGTACTTTCTACTCTCTACATGTTGAACCCAAATACCTGTACTTTCTACTTCTTACATGTTGAACACAATACCTGTACTTTCTACTTCTTACATGTTGAAACTCAAATCCTGTACTTTCTACTTCTTACAGGTTGAACTCAAATCCTGTGTACTTTCTACTTCTTACATGTTGAACTCAAATACCTGTACTTTCTACTTCTCTACATGTTGAACTCAAATACCTGTACTTTCTACTTCTTACATGTTGAACTCACATACCTGTACTTTCTACTTCTTACATGTTGACCTCAAATACCTGTACTTTCTACTTCTCTACATGTTGAACTCCAATACCTGTACTTTCTACTTCTCTACATGTTGAACTCAAATACCTGTACTTTCTACTTCTCTACATGTTGAACTTCAAATACCCTGTACTTTCTACTTCTCTCATGTTGAATCATGTTCTTCTAATATACATGTTGACTCAAATCTGTACTTTCTACTTCTTACATGTTTGAACTCAAATACCTGTACTTTTCTTACTTCTCTACATGGTTGAACCCCCTCAAATACCTGTACTTTCTACTTCTCTCATGTTGACACAAATACCCTGTACTTTCTACTTCTTACATGTTGACACTGCAATACCTGTACTTTCTACTTCTTCCATGTTGAACATCAAATGACCTGTACTTTCTAACTTCTCTACATGTTGAACTCCAAATTTACCTGTACTTTCCTACTCTCTCACATGTTGAACACTAAATACCTTGTACTTTCTACTTCTTACCATGTTTGAACTCAAATACCTGTACTTTCACTTCTTACATGTTGAACTCAAATACCTGTACTTTCTACTTCTTACATGTTGAACTCAAATACTGTTACTTTCTACTTCTTACATGTTGAACTAAATACCTGTACTTCTACTTCTCACATGTTGAACCCAAATACCTGTACTTCTACTCTCTCATTTGAACACATACCTGACTTTCTACTCTTACATGTTGAACTCAAATACCTGTACTTTCTACTTCTCATGTTGAACACAAATACCTGTACTTTCTACTTCTTACATGTTGAACTCAAATACCTGTACTTTCTACTTCTTACATGTGAACTCAAATACCTGTACTTTCTACTTCTCTCAGTTGAACTCAAATACCGTACTTTTACTTCTCACATGTTGAACTCAAATACCTGTACTTTCTACTTCACATGTTGACTCAAATACCTGTACTTTCTACTTCTTACATGTTGAACTCAAATACCTGTACTTTCTACTCTTACATGTTGAACTCAAATACTGTACTCTACTTCTTACATGTTGAACTCAAATACCTGTACTTTCTACTTCTACCATGTTGAACA
>NW_022990764.1:0-163696 GCF_902827175.1 Gymnodraco acuticeps
TTGATTATATCATTATATTCGAACATAAATGTGTTTTTTCAACCTTCATTTGTAGTTTTACAGAACTTATTTGAAATCAAGGTCACCCACTTTTCATTGCATCTAACAATCCCTATTAAAAAATTGAGTTGGCTTAGTTGTCATCACGTAATGTAGAAAGTATGGAACTCCAGTCATTGATAATAGTCATTTTATGTATTATAAATATCATTAGTTAATAGACATGTTTTCTACAGTAGTTTTAGCTCTCTTCAAACAAGGTACAATTCTGATCATTTTTGAAGTAATAGTTTTTTCAATGGATTTGTTTAAACAGTGTGTGCACTACTCAGCCAAACAAATATAATATAACCCTGACTTAAACAACTGCAGTTGTTGTTGCCTGTGATGGATTGCACAACCAAAGGAAGTCTCAAATTGATTCCCACCATACATAAATTAATGGAAACCAATGGCTGCCTTCCAGTCCATGTAAAAATGTGAAACACTTCGCCACAGTTTGCAAAATAGTCATCAATGATTTAGAGTAGAAGTGATTTACCATAAATTCCATTATATATGCAGACTCCCTGATATGGTCCATGCATGTACTGTATTTGATCAAACACATCTACATTGCTCAATTGGTCACTGGACATGTGGGGGGGGGGGGGGTAGTCTGATGATGGAGATACCATCCTGCAGTTCACCCCAGCACCACCCCTGCTCTGCCTCAGGGTTTTACTCTCCTGATCAATTGGTTCAGCCCATTTCCATTCCAGGAACCCCTCAGCGGCTTATCAACACAGCTCACTTTCCCAAGGACAATGCCTTTTCCCACATCCATGAACATGGATCCTTGGCCTGTATTCCCACCGTGCAACATGGACCGCGCACTCACCCTGCCTGCAGCTTCAAAGGAAATGTGCCATTCAGAGGCACATTTTCTTCCCACGAAAGAAAACATGAAGACTTTTTGGAAAACAATCTACTGATGTCAGTGCACTTTTATTATATGAATTGTAAGCAATGTTAAATCATAACATCTTGTGTTTATACTGTAAATTCATATCATTTTATGCCCTCTTGTGGTCGTACATCTGACATCTTTAAATATTTAAAAAATCTTTTTCGAAAAAAAACCTCACATGATAGCACTGACACAACAGTCATGAAACACTGTTATGTTTAAGGGTGTGTTTGCCTTCATCCTATGTTACCCTGATGTTACATCACCGAAGGCCTAAGACTGTATTCTGATGCTCTCACAGTCCCTACACAACGAATGATTGCTCTCTCTGGGAATCGACCAGAAGCATGTAGAAGTTAGAATCACACTGTAGGTTGAGCTCCTCTTACTCTAGTTCTAACAGACTAATCATTTTTGAAACACTTGGCCTCTTTAGCACCAATTTGTAATTTGAAATCATCTTAAAATTAGTGAGCATTTGGCATGAGATGTTTGTACTCTTTGGTAATGTCCTCTTTGTTATGCCATTCTAGCGACATCATCGTTTTCGTTGTTGCAAAATAAAACAAGTAAAAAAGATGTTAAGATGTTTACATTAAAGTAAATGAATGAATGAAATTCCGACACACAAATTGAGGAGTTTCTTCACCAGGAAGAAGAACGCTATGGGCCCGCTTCCTCCAGATGGAGGGAGCGGGCCCCTCCTGTAACAGTTCAGCCCGAGTGTAAACAGCAGAAGGCAGGATTTACAGGAACTCCCGGGGCTGAGACTGAGGATCCACACTCCAGCAGAGAGAGCCCAAAGGGCTTCTGTCACCCAGCACCATGCTGTCAGCACCAACCTGAGCTGAACCTGTATTACCTCCCCTGTCTGTCTATCTACATGTATCAGCTTCTCCCCGTATCCTATCCATACCTTAAATGACACTGACTGGAGAATAGAGATCAAATAGATTTAGGGTTGATGTTCTTCGACATGGAGCTGTTGGCATCGCTTACTGATTCTCATAGGACGGGAGTTAATTACCATATGCTGAATGTAATGGGACAACAGATAGAAGACCTTGAATGAACCATTTCTTAATGCAGAGCATGGAAAAGGCTCAGTGTGTGAGCAAGGAAAATGAGCCTGGCATTTCTAAATGCATTCGCCTCTCACTAATCTGCGCTGTCAGAGAAAAGCACCTCCTGATGAAAGGGATATGTCTGCCCCTGGATCCAACGGGGGGGAAAAATGCATATTGAAGCCTTTGAAGAACTGGGAGTGAAATCAAATGCGGGCTAACATGAAACCTGAGCAGCATCCAGTTCTGAGATGCACTCACCTCTCATCCTGTAGGAGTGGTTTGTTCACAGGAAAAAATAATATACTACTATCCAGATTGTGCTTGGGATGGAGCTGGAGGAGGGCCAGGGTAGCTCTGCTCCAATCCCCCAGCCTCATCTCTCCATCTCCCTCCGCCTCTCTTTCGTATGTTGAGCCTTAGATCACAACCAAGCAGCTGATCACACTGCTCAATCACTTCTCTCCAATCTCTGTCTCACTCATGTCATCGCTTTCTTTCTATGAAATTCCAAGAGAATGATCAGTGCTATTGCTGCTTTGGCCCATGCAGCTGCACCTGATTTGGTGTTTGACCAGCTGAATTTGAAGAAGTTCCCGCGTCACCTACAGTTTTGTGAGGAAAAAGAAGGACTGAAGACCCCTGTCTTTCTTTTGTGTGGCACCAGCAGGTCAGAGTGTTCACATAACCAACAAAACAAATACTTCATGAATGTCGTAAACACCTAAATGGCCACCAGACGATGAATCTAAAATACTTTGTGATACTCTCCAGAGCCAATTACAATGTATGGTTTTGAGTGAAATGTCTCTACAACTATTGAACAGGTTGCCATAAACCAGAATTGATCCGCTGACCTTTCATCCAGCAACGTCATCAGGCCAACATTTTAATTTGTATATGCTAATGACATCCCCATAAACCTCAGCTATAACATGTGTTTAGGGATAGCACACCTTTTTCGTCTATTATTATACATATTTTAAACGTTATACCTGCTAATGTAGCAACATCATTGTGAGCCTGTTAAGAGTACACTCTAACAGAGCTCTTAGTCTTGCTATCACAGGGTTGCCAACTTTGGGTACCTGGCTGGAGTGAGATTTTGATATCATGGGTTTAATTACACATATGCGCACTAAATGACTGCTATCGTGTCAGCAGCGGGAGCTTAGCATATATATAGGTTATATACAATATATACGAATACACTTGGACACAGACTATAAACACACAGTTTCATTCACTAATGAAAGTCAAACACATGTTTGTTTCCACTGTTTTATTATGTGCCTGTCGCGATAAGCAATTAATTGACTTATCGTACGATAAATAAAAATGAACTCGATACATTTACATTTACATGAGGATGTGACAAGCAGTTTGAAAGGATGTACTTGAATTATTATTATATATTATCATTATGTCAGTGGTCTAAAATGGTCATACAACGGTGCTGATAATATTATCGTTTATCGCAATAATTTTCGGGAAAATGTATCCAACAAAATTAATTATCGTGAGAGGCCTATACATGAAACACACACACACAAATCTACAGACTTGCTCCAAACTGCCAAATATATTAATTAACACACTCTCACTCTCATATACTCTTTGACTCTATTTTGGCCTAGTAGAACAATAAGCAGCAGACTTTTACTTTGTTATCATTTCTACTGGATCTTAGATCTGCGCATGCGCAATACGTGTCAGCTCCCACTGCTCTGCTGTCTGTTGACGTTGTTAAGAGTGGTGGGGGCGGGGAGGGAGTGGATTGACAGCTCGAGCAGCTGTCAACTCAACATTGTAATTAACCAACCAAAAACGATAGCCGGTTCATCTTGTTTTTGGCGTGAGAATAGTTTGGGCAGCGTGAGAGCGTGAGATTGAGAGTGAAAGCGTGTGTCACACGCCAGATGCGTGAGAGTTGGCAACCCTGTGCTATCATGTTGCTAAGTTTCTCACGTAGCATTTTCTATGAGGCTTTGTTGTTTGTAAAATGGAGCCAAGGGTTGATCGCTAATCTAATCTAGTATGCAAGGTGGTGTGTTCTGTGTGTGGCACAGTGCCGTACTGGGCCTATAAGACCTTACTCTGCATCATCCATCTGATCACACAGACTGGTCGACCTCAGATGACTTTGCAGACACACTCTGCAGTCTACCAGTCACGTGCAATCTCTCCCTCTCTCCCTGTGGTGGCTTGTTCTACTTCTGATCACAGCACACATCTGTGCCTCTCCTGGCAATCTGAAATCTAAGCTTAAATGAGACAATTAAAGGAGGAGTGCCACCCATTAGCAACTTTTCACAAGTTGCCTCTCAAGATGTGCCACTGTAAATTCAGCTAACCTGTTTAAATGTAAAGATTGTGTCGCTGTTAATTGTGTTACCTGCCTATTTGCAGCTCTGCTAACTGGACCCTAAAAGCTCTTTTAGTGGGAAGCATCCTTGCCTCCTCTACATCAGCAAGTCACAGCACACAAACACAAGCGCACACACACACACACACACACACTTTTGACCTGCTTCCTTCCCAATCACCGACCCCATTTTCCCTGGACACTTATCCCTCCCTCTCCATCAGTCTCGCTCCTCTTTGTGAAATTCGGTAAATATCTGCCACAAACACAGTACAGTTCAGAAAAAGGTCAAAAGTGATTTTCCACTGAGACAGTCTACTGTGTATCAGTTTAAAACCAGAGTTTGAGAAAGTACCCAGTGATCCACCTCAGTGTATCACAGTTTCATCAACTGGGATTATAGGGCGGCAAAGTCATGATCCGCCTTCATATTTCTAACAGCTTGTTTATCAAGCATGTAAACAGTTGCAGTAACCATTAAACAGAACCTCTCAGCAATGATCCATAGAGAGCATCAATCATTTTTGCCGTGGTCCTTCAGGCTCGCTGGAGCTGTGATGCATTGCACCACTGAGATGCTCGATTTACAGGAAGGAGCATAAATGATATGCTGAAATTATGGCTACAGTTAAATCAATTGGCAACATCTGATTTTGAAAGCTCCCATCATGCAGCGGGGCTAATTTATGGGGTCAAAGTGGGGTCATGGCTGTAGCTGCGGTGATGCACTGTAATCAAGCCCAGGGTCCACAGAGCCGAGGCCTGGGGAACATAAATCAACCGTACGAACTGCCACTATGTTCCGCTGGGTGGTGAACTAACACACACCAAGTAGGACAAATAAGCTATACCTCATTCATCCAGTTATCACACACTACCATCAGGATGCACACGTTCACACACAGATACAGGACACCCTGCTCTCTGCTAATTCCTCCCATTAACAGTGACATTTAAAGATATCTCCCTTGTGCAAAGCTGCCGATGTAAAGTACCCTTTGTCATTAAGCTCTCATTGTGTGGGCCTCAAGGGTGAGTAGGAGTGGTTGGTGTGTGTCTGTGTGTGTATGGGAGGGAGAGAGGAGAAAACAGCTTGAAACGGACACAAGTAAGAACCATGTGTGGAGATACATAGGCGAAGATGAGGAGGGGAAGCAGTGATATAGTGTGGAGATTCTCGGGACGAAACTCTTATCTTTAAATCACAAGGCTCCCTGAGATATGGCTATTACACTGACTTACTACAGGGTCATGTGAGTAAAAGGGGGAGATGTAGGAAGCCAGACACATATATCACTACCTGGACTTGTATGTTGGCCCTTCCTCTAAATCATTCTTGTCTCTTCTCACCGTAGTACCTTTTCACACAACCTCTCTGTGCCCTTTCTACCTTGCGTACCAAGTGTGTATTGGTAAATATGTCACGGTGTGAAAATGTCCTGCTGTGCTATGATTACTCCCAGATAATTTACTCTGATTTTAGAGCAGCCACCTTTTTATGACTGGCTCAGTACTTAATGGAGGTGCAAACGGTAGGTAGCATTGGTCAGTCAGTCCACTGAATGCAAAACAAGATCTTATTTGGATGGATAACTGTTAAGCCTGCGGTTCCTACGAAGCATCGGTTCAGACTTAGTAGGCTTATTTGCTTTTATTTGCAACACTCTTGTCCAGGATCTCCTTAAGTTCAGAGCATGACCTACACACACACACACACACACACACACACACACACACACACACACACACACACACACACACACACACACACACACACACACACACACACACAACACACACACACACACACACACACACACACACCACACACACACACACACACACACACAAGGATCTATTTTTTAAGTGCTCTAAATGTGTGAACTTTAACACCTGTAATTTGAAAAATAATCTGCCTTTTGATCAGCTCCACGTATCGAGTTACCGCAGGTCAAAAACCTATATTTAGAATAAGCTTCTTCTCTTTTAAACTTACCATTTTTGCTCATTCAAATAACGCAAACCCACACTCGCTTGGACAAATACACACATTTATTAAATGAGAAATTAAAGATGGCCTATCCCCACAAGATAAAACAGTAACCTTTAATCTGGACGAAAATCCTGTTTTTTTCTACTGGTGACCATAGTTTACATGTCCTCTAGTATCAGCTCAGTCAGGAGTGATCCCCAAAAACAACTCAAACAATCCCTTTTGACCGGTCTGATGACCTTCACAAAGTGACGGTGCTTTCTCTAAACTGAGTGAATTTTCTCTTTAAAGTGGACCTATCATGCTATATTTGAATAATATATTGTAGGGCCATACCTATATAAAACATGTCTGTGAAGTTTTTTTTTCAAAATACCAAACAGATCATGCATTTTAGCAATGCCTCATTTCGCTCTATTTGCTCTTTTTTAGCCCTGTTTTTGCAAGGGCTGAATCTGTGAGAAGTCTTCTTCACTGCTTTTGGGGCAGACTACAGCGCCACCTACAGGCCTGGCATATGTACTACAGCGTCCCCAGCGCTTTCGAACGACAATGGCCGTGGCTGTCTCCTCCTGATAGGTGGAGAGTTGCCCATATAGGCGGAGCTCCTCATTCCTGAAGTCAGAGCATTTTCAAATCTGGATCAGTCTGTATCAGATCCGTTGCAACCCCGTTTTTAGAGATTTGGGTATGTAGGAAAAGAGAAGGTTGTGTTTTCTGACACTTGGTGAGTTCCCTGACACACCGGGGACACATATTCATGTATAAAAGACGTGCAAAAGTGCATTTTGCATGATAGGTCCCCTTTAAGTGGATAGCGGTTACCAACATGACCCTATATGCACTCAAATTCCTATAGATTCCCCCACATTCAGGAACGTTGTTACTTTCCTTGAACAATGGCTGCATTTCTCAAGGACAGTGGGTTCTACTTCTCTGCAGAGACTGAAGTCTCCACCGGCTAAATTGAACACATTGTAATTACAGAATGCCCTTGATATTGCACTTTTCAAATAGGGCTTGCTGAGACTATTTCATGGTTGCACCTCCTTTCAAAAGAAAATGTCCTTCACACAGAGACGTGTTTAGGCCTTACCCGATGTGATGAGCTCTGGGCACAAATTGACTGTTAATATATGACTGTAACTGGGATTAACAGGATGATAACGATGATGAAGATGAGCATTACTTTGGTGGTGGCAGCTGAGGTGGTTATCGCCTCGGAGGGATAGTTTGACATGAACTATGATTATACGTCTTTCTGAGATAGACGAGAAGATCGATATCACTCTAATGTCCATGTGGCTGAAACAGAAGGTGATGAGCTCACTATTAAGACAGGAAGTAGAAAAGAAAGAGGAAGACTAGCTTCGACAAAAGTTAAACATGTCTTCCTCTAAGCATATGAAGTGACCTTAAGAGGTGTTAGTGGGCATAGTTTGAACTTTCAAAGGGAGCTATCTAGCTAACCTAGGCTAATGGTCCCTCCTGGCTTTAGCTTAATAGGAGTAGTTATTGATCTTCTCATTTACAGTAATGTCCATCTATTCCTTTAACTGTGTGTCAGTATGAAGGGATTCAAATTGAGGTGTATAACAGATGTGAGTTGTTCGAGAGTGATGATTCTTGGACAGGAAAAAAAATAACAAGATTGATGGATTCAAGTTTGTTTACGAATAATGAAGGATACACATCTGGAGTTGGGTTCGGGTGTCACGGTTTTTCCAGATATTTGTATTGCATTTTTGTCGTGAATATTATATCTTTCATATTTTTCATCTTGGGAACGTTTCAAAAATACAGACTTCATTGTCTTTCCTTTCTCGTTGTTTAAAACTTCTCCACCCACCATGATATTATTAAGGTACGAAACTGTCATAGCTTTGATTAATACGCTCTGTCAGCTAATTTTACCACTGTGAAAGCTATTCAGATGTCTGAAGAGCCAAAGAAAACCTTCTCTGAAAGTAATCTTTTTATCTTTATTTTGGCACAAATGCCAAAGGTGCTGATTATTTATCTCTACCATCTCAGGAGGTTGAGCAAGACCGGAGATTAATGATGGCTTATTAGATAGCGTCTTGAACCCAAAAGTTGCTGCAGATATGACAGGAGTGTTTTTGGTGAAGCGGTAATCACTCTTCCTACCTATCATTCCTCACTGTTTTATACTAAAGCAGTGATTTTCTTTCATTAATGTATCCATTTAACCTGTGAACCCTCTGTATTACTGTTACTATCTTCATTACTTCACTGTATGACTTTTTGTGGCATTTTTCTTTTAACCTCAAAGTCATCAATTATTTATCACTTCCTATACTTAAATACAGGTCGCAAATTTCACATCAATACACGGACACATAGTATTCAAAACGCAATATTTGCAGGTTAATTAGAGTGACAGATATGATCGTACTATAGGGGAAGACAGAAGGTTTATTTGCAAAGGGGAAATGAGGGAAATGTAGGCTTTATTTAATGTCCTGCCTCCACGCTACAGGAGGCTGCCTAATTGCTGCCTGAGACGTAGCAGCAATTTCCACCCAATTTATTCCTTGGCAGGCATAGTGTACTGTATGTACTGTTCACTTGACTGTAAATGGGCACAGTGCCAGGTAGACCTGCCTATTTCACTCAGCTGATTCAGGCCATCACTGTTACAAATGTATCATCTCATTAGAACCATCCTTACTGTCACCAAAAAACAGCTGTAAGAGTTACAGCAGCTTCTTACTTTGTTACCAGCTGAGTGTGTGTGTTGTGTGTGTGTGTGTGTGTGTGTGTGTGTGTGTGTGTGTGTGTGTGTGTGTGTGATGTGTGTGTGTGTGTGTGTGTGTGTGTGTGTGTGTGTGTTGGTGGTGTGTGTGTGTGTGTGTTGTGTGTGTGTGTGGGTGTGTGTGTGTGTGTGTTGTGTGTGTGTGTGTTGTGTGGTGTGGTGTGTGTGTGTGTGTGTGTAGTGTTTGTGTTTCTTTGGACGCGACTCGATCCTGTTGCCCGGCGCCAATCGCCATTGGGAACTGTGCACGGTGCAAGTCATACAACTTAACATTTGAGGCAAAAAAAAGGTCAACTTTGAAGAAAAAGTGACATTTCTGAAGAAGACTTAGACTTAGACTTAGACATACTTTATTGTAATTTCAACAAGAACACAGAGTGTACTATTAAAACAAAATGTTGTTGTACTGGCTTACAGGATACATATAAATAAATAGACATACTAACTGTATATAGAAAATATGGTGCGCTTTACACAGTGTAATGTAATCTCTGTGTTACTGGTCTACTTAATATTCAGCAGTCTGATGGCATGGGGGAAAAAGCTATTACAGAATCTGACTGTTTTGCTCTTAATGCTGCGGAACCTCTTGCCGGAGGGCAGCAGGGAGAACAGAGCATGGTGAGGATAGAGTGGGGTCCTTTAAAAAATGTTTCTGGGCTTTTGTCAGGCAGTGTTTCTGAGCGGTGTCTCTGATGGGAGGGAGAGAAACTCCGATGATCTTCTTCTTCTGCTGTCCTGACCACTCTCTGCAGAGACTTCCAGTCTTTGGCGTTGCAGTCTCTCGACCAGATGGAGATGCCGCTGGTCAGCACTCTCTCTATGGTTCCTCTGTAGAACGTGGTGAGGATGAGAGGGGGGAGCTGTGCTCTTCTCAACCTGCGCAGGAAGTGTAGGCGCTGCTGTGCCTTCTTAAATAGTGATGTCGTGTGAGTGGACCAAGTCAGACTGCTTGTGATATGCACCCCCAGGAACTTGGTGCTGTCTGTAGTCTTCACTGCTGTGCCGTTGATGTGGAGTGGTGGGTGACAGTGCTTTTTGTTCCTGAAGTCAACAATGATCTCTTTTGTTTTATCGACATTCAGGATCAGGGTTGTTGGTGTTACACCAGTCTGTCAGATGTTTCAACCTCCTCCCTGTAGGTGTTGTCCCTGATGAGTCCCACCACTGTCGTATCGTCCGCGTACTTTATGATGTGGTTGGTACAGAACCTGGAGAAGGATGATAGAAATAATAAATAGGCAAAGATATTAGCTTTTTAATGCTTCATTTGTAGAGAGCTTATAGTACAATCAAGATTGATTGCCTGGTGTCTTTTGTAGTACATAAGAACAAACTTAATAAGATGTTATATACTGTATGACAACATTGCAGGTGAACAACAGCACAGTGGAAAATAGCTTTGTGAGGTCCAGAGTGGTGATGAAAGGCAGTAAATAGGCTATATGAGTTGTTTACCCAGGACGGATATACAGTTAGCTGCTCCCTTTGGGGACAAACCATTTCCAGAAAACCTTCAAATCTTCTGCTTAAGCTCTAGTTTTGTAAAAGAAAATGTGATCGATATCAGGTGTGTGTTATGTGGAGCACTTGCATTTACACTGTAAATGTAATGTCTTTTTTTTCTAGTTGTGATTTGCGTCTAGCATTTACCACAGACACAGAGATAGTTTCAACATAAATAAATAAACCAAAACAAGTTACTCCTCCTGGCTGTTTCTGCCCCCTCCTCTGTGATGTGTTTAAAATGAAACGTTGCCATTATGCAGCTGTCCTCCCTGACTCAAAGCTATGCTCTGTCTCCAAGGTGACAACACCTTTACATTGTAGCCATGGACACCACATCTATCACCCAGAGCATGGCATCTAGTGACTTGCACATCAAAGAGCCATCAGTCATGATGATGTCAGATGAGCTTAACTATGTATTTCACATACCCAGCAAAAATGCAATGACAGCAACTCCACACAGTGAGATATAAAGCCACAGCACCCGTCAGAAAAGATGCTGACTGACGGAGAAATCAATGTGTATCAATTGGGTGCACAGCGTGAGGTGAATGACAAGCGTGTCCTTTGGCCTGATGATATGATATTCCCAGCGAGGTCATCAGAGTTTCTCCCCGTCCTGTTGCAGCTCTGGATCTGTATTATTGAGCTCAGGCCCTCCAGCTCTCTGGAGTGCTATATTTTCAGTAATTGAGTCGTGGGATACACGACTTCAGCTCCAGAGTGTGTATGTACTGTATATGTGTGTATAAGAGCTTCAATGTGTGTGCGTGTGTGTGTGTGCGTGTGTGAGTGTGTAATAGATGTTTTGACTGGCTTGTCAAAGGTAATTGAGTCGTAGGTAAGAGAGAGTGAATTTGCCAGCTGTCAGTCTCTTAAAAGGCAAATCCATCAGAATGCAGCAGTCCCTATAACCTAAAGAGACATGTGTGCTGGTGTGTGTTTGCACATTTCTGCCTGCCATGCATACTATAGATACTGCACCTCCAAACAGGCAGGGCTGCAGCTGTATAAAAGGCCACAGCACTATGATTCTGTACCATTACTATTTTGACTACAGAATGTGCATGACAAATGGAGTTTGAACATGGACATTCTGTAATCTTGAAGTCAATCTGTTTAAGTGAAGAGAATAAAACAGTGATTCATCCTCAATTCTCATTTAGTACAAAGAAACCATTTTCCCTTTAAGGGACATTTTCCAACCGAATTCTGAGCTACTGTATGAGAGAGTTTTTGCAAAACAGAAATGAAAAATAAAGAACATATGCACATATTCCAAAAGCTTTGTGTGCTGCTTGTTTGAAATGTCAAAAAACATTAGGCCTGAATATCAAAACCTGCAGTTTGCCCTGTAGATTCTCCACGAGCCAGCCACAATATAGATTATCTTTATTTTAAGATGACCATTAGTCCACCTGCCTACAGTATGTGACTTGTTATCGTACACATGTTATTGTGTAAGTCTGTTCACATCATTTCCACCTCCTCCAAAGAAGCACAGCAGACATATCCTTACCTGCATCGATAATGCAGCTATACAGCTCCTTATTGCCAGCATCAGCACATCTGCCTCGACATAAATACTAGAGATTTAGCATATGCTTTCGCACACTGACTTTATTTTAGGTGATTATATTTTGGTAGCCTATTGTGTTTTTAATCTAACAGAATACAAAGTGCTTCATGGGGTTTTTATGCTGACTTGAATCAAATCAAAGAACCTCAAGGATAGAGCTGAACAGCCAACAGCTGTGCTAGTCTGCACATAATCTGTCTGTCTCCTCCAAGGTCACACTGAGAGAGAAAGATATTAAATACAGCAGCACCAATAGTAAACATGAAAAGAGGAAAAAACAGCAACATATAATATTGAAATGTCTTGTTTTTATCTTCTGATGAGCTTAATACGTAGATGATCCCATGCATGTATACTGAGATGTTGTGTACATGTTGATATGCTTTCTGCCCTCGCTGTGTTTTTATCAAGGGACATTTCTCTCAGTAACCCACCTGTCAGCATGGTGTTTTGGCTGTCATATTTACAATTTGACCCAGTTATAGACTGTGAGATGTGACAATTCTGACTCCACCAAGCCATCACGTCCGTTCTTTGTGGTTGACATCAAAGCAGCAGGGTAACATAGTCTTTCAAGATACAAATGATATTAGAATTGTGATGTAGGAAGCACAATTATTACATCAGTCTTACCCTTCAGAATAGGGTTTCTTGGAATCTAGCTTTTAAGAGGCTAGTGTTCCTTCTTAGGCCTATATCAACATCACCATCTTACACCCACTTCATTTTTACGTTTGATGTCATGCATGAATGATAGCTATAGACTCTGTCTGTTCATGCATTAGAACCCAGCATTGATTATTCACAAAGCCCACTAGCTTTAATTTGGGTATTTTACTCATAACCTGTAACTATAAACCTTCACCTAGTGATTTTCTGGATTATACTCTCTCCTATAGCACCATCTGGTGGGCAAAATTGAATTAAACTAAAGAGCACTCACCTTTAACACCCAGTGTGTCAAAGTGGTTGCTGCTCTCTGTATTTTCAAAACGTTACAACACTGCGTCAAGCTAAATGGGTACTAATTTTTCAGCAAACCTTTATGAAAACAACTGTATGCTTTCAGTTTTTAAAAGCTTTTTTAACAAAATATTATTGTGAATCTGATGTACAAATTCATCTGTCGATTGAATGTTTCTCATAACTCATTATGCTGCTTTCAAATCTGTGTCTTAGTGCTGTACGATACCAGTAACCTCTGTGGAAACATTGGTATAACTGCATTTTTGTATTTATATTTGAATGTTGTATGTCTTTTTAAAAAAATTGACCAAGAGTCTCTTTAAATAAAGCTCTTTAAATACTGCTCATAAGGGCACTCTAGTTAATGAGAGACAAACTAGAAGTAAGCTGTTAAAAAATTAATCAGACAACCATATTTACTACCATTTACAAATCAGAGGGCATGGAAATAATATACAGAAGAAAAAAATGTATGGGCAATTATCAGAAGATAAGGGGAATACATTGACATGAATTGAGAGGAAAATAAGTTGGTAGCCTTATAATGACTACATTAAGTTAGGACAGCGTTATCTGACCGGCACACCCAGCATCTAACCGGTGCTTATAAACACTTTCAGGATCCAAACACTACTGGAATATGATGGATGTGGACTAGATGTTTGACTGGTGGGGCAATAAACGCACCCACCAGACACTGTAGGAGTTAACTAACTCCAGAAGATGGCAGCAATGCAACACTAACTGATTTTGAACCTCAGAGAAGAAGGAACCTTTCTTCTGCATAGCCCAACCAACACGGAACTTATTAGGGATACACTAGCAATGCTAACCAGCTGTGTGGCTAGCCGGGTTCCTGTCGACAGTTATTCACCTTGCTTCCTCACAAGTTAACTTTCACTGTAATTTACCTAACTGCTACATAGCCGCATGACAGCAACTTTGCTGTCTATGTGTTACGGTTTTGTGAAATATTCATGCTGCTGAGGTGCTAAAATGAGAGAAGGGTGAGTATGTGGCTACTTTGCTAACCATTGAAGAGATATGTGGCTAAATAAAACAGTGCTGTTAGCATTAGCCGCTGTCATAGGATAGGTTAGCTTGATAGTTAGCATGCTTGTTACTAAGAGCTAAGCGAGCTAGCTAGCGTAGATTTCGGTTTTATAGTCACTCAGTTCAAAGCTTGGTATATTGCTGTTTCGGAAATAGTTCGGCTTGACAGTCCATAAATGCTGTCGGTAATGTTAAAGTTATCGTTTACCGGATAGTGCTAGTTTTCATAGCTATCTTAACGTTAGTCGTTGCTTTTATGTGCTTTTCACCAGGCTGCTAGCTGTCAACATATCTTCCTTGTGGGTGGGGTCAAGAGATGTTTTGTTTTAGTCTTGTATTTTTTACATTTATTTTATAAATGTATCCTGATGTTGTATTCAGCAACATTAACGTAGATTTAACGTATTCCCGTTGGTGGTGCTTGTTCCTGGTTCTGGAAAGCCCTACCACTTCTACTGACCACACCTGATGAGGTGAAGTTTCAGTTCATCCAGACTTGGTGGCCACCACCCCTGTTGTTGGTTTAACTCACTGACAGACAAGTGATGGTTGTGATCAGAGATCAGGCACGTAGCATTTGATTTGCCCTGAACACAGGATGGAGATGCACGGTGTTGTTCCCAGAAGTTGAATAGTTTCCAAGGAGGCTTTTTTGATTATGGGGGTTTTAAGCCTAAACTAACTAATCTACCCGGTATCTCATATTTACCAGATATGTAATTTGTATATACATTAATGTGAGTATTTGTTAGTTTTTTCTCAAATTGACATACACCGGGGTTTTGCATTGATGCACTAAATCATTTTTTTTTTAACAATCACTTTGGCCTCTGAAGGGTATATGTCATTCGTTTTTTAATTACATATACTACAAACAAATTGAATTGACTATGATTTTAATGTGGACCACATGTTCTGGCCAGCATAAGTACATCCTTACCATGTTTTTAGTAATACTTTCTTTAATCAGGCACATTCATGTTGAAGCACCTCCCTTTTACTCTTCCTTTTGTTCTTTCTTTATTTGCAGAGTGTGTGTCCAGTGACTCAGCTCTTGTGTCGCCATGGAGAAACCCTGGAGGCTGTGGGCGGCAGTGGAGCGTTGTACCCTGACTCTGGCCTCCTGGTCCTGGGGTGCTTGTCGAGTCTCACTCTTGGCTCTCATCCTCACCTTCCACCTCTATGGAGGCTTCTTTCTCCTAGCTCTTATCCTAGCGTCTGTGACTGGCATCCTCTACAAGTTTCAGGATGTGCTCCTCTACTTCCCTGACCAGCCCTCCTCCTCGCGACTTTACGTTCCCATGCCAACAGGAATCATCCTCATGAGAATGTGTACATTCGCACCAAAGACGGTGTGAAGCTTAATCTCATCCTGCTTCGCTACACAGGAGGCGACACACCTCCTGGGGCTACCTCTGGCAATCAAAGCAGCCCAACTTCCTCTGCTCCACCAACCATCCTCTATTTCCACGGTAACGCAGGTAATATTGGACACAGGGTTCCAAACGCCCTGCTCATGCTGGTCAATCTGAAAGCTAATGTGGTGCTGGTGGACTACCGTGGATATGGAAAGAGTGAGGGGGAGCCCTATGAGGATGGGCTGTACCTGGATGCAGAGGCCACGCTGGACTATGTCATGACCCGTCCCGATCTGGATAAGACAAAGGTGGTTCTGTTCGGCCCGCTCACTGGGGGGTGCTGTGGCTGTGCGCCTGGCGTCAGTCAACCCTCACCGCGTAGCAGCCATTGTTGTTTGAAAACACCTTCCTCAGCATCCCCCACATGGCAGCGACGCTCTTCTCCTTCATACCCATGCGCCTGCTGCCCCTGTGGTGCTATAGGAATCAGTTCCTAGTCCTATCGACAGATGGCGCTGTGCCGCATGCCTTCGCTGTTCGTGTCCGGCCTGTCAGACCAGCTCATCCCACCAGTCATGATGAAGCAACTGTATGAAATGTCCCCTGCGCGGACTAAACGCCTGGCTATCTTTCCAGAGGGCACACACAACGACACGTGGCAGTGTCAAGGCTACTTCGCTGCTTTGGAGCAGTTCATTAAAGACCTGATGAAGAGCCACGCCCACGAGGAGAGTGCTCAGCCCTCATCTAGTGTAACCATCATCTGAAATGACAGTCAGGGATGACTGTTGACTCCAGATTATAAAATGGAGGAAGTGACGGCTGTCACAGTAATTGTTTGGATGTACTTATTCAATTTTTTTGAAAAGAATGTACCTTTTTATGCTTGTGTGGGTTTCTATATATTTCACTCTTCTATTCTACCTTTTCACTTTATGTAAATATAACTTTTGTTTAAATCATTTGACTATTTCAAGGTTTTAAGAGAGGGTAACAATGCCCTCATGGTTCTTTTGTGTTGCAGCTATGAATGCATGTATTTATGACCTTAAATGAATGAAGCCAGATCATACATGCCCGTACTGCAAGACATGTCACTACCACAGCAATCTGTAATGGGTCTACTGAAATTAAACTGATTACTACTGGAAATAAAATTAACCTCATATCAAATAAAAAACACTGATATGTAGGCCTATACTGTATATATATTCGTTAATATTACATTTTTTTTAAATTTCAGATTTACCCGAGTTTGGAGTTATGTCGGCTAACATCTTCTGAGCAATACTTGGAAATCTTGTCTGGCACAATTGCGTAAAGAACTTGTGCTGTTGAATAATTATATTCAGCCATCAAAATATTTGAGGTGGCTCTGACATATTACTTCTGACTATTTAAAATAACTTATTGAGATATAATTTCCTGTCTAAGTGCTTCTGTTTGGCGCGGTTTGGCTAAGCCTACAAGATATTTACCCTGATCCTCTATCCTGTTAAAACAGAATAAGGTACATTTTCCTCATTGCCCAAAATGCTTTTTGAAGCCCACCTACTGGCTACTGTAGTTTGGTAAAGAGCAATTGCTCTGTTTGTGGTTTATTATTTAAAGGATAGGTGAAGTTTTCTACAAGTTTATTAGTACCCTACAACACATCAATATCTACAATGAAACGTTGCCTGTGTAAGCCTCCTTCCCTAACTGACGGGATGCACTTAAGTAAATCCAAGATAGTTCAAGAAAAGATGGTGGACAAAATAAATATTCTTTTTTCATGCAAATAAAAATAAAATATAAGGCTTCTGCAGTCTGTGCAAGATACATTAAGTGAATATTTTTTTCAAGATGGTGTAGTGAAAAAAAATGGTTTCCCTGCTCCTCAACCCAAACTAAAATGTTCCAAAAGAGATTTAGTGTAGAAAATGACATTCATTTCGTCAAACTCAGGGCGAAGCCTCATATTACAAGTGCAGGATTTGTCCCTTGTTTCTTACAGTCTAAGCACACTAGGAAGGGATTCTTAATGGCCAGTATAGACAGAAGGATCGATTACAGCGACCAATTACTCCGTCAAATACATGGCATGTGAGTATTGTATAGAATAGTCTTGAAATGATCTGAGCCTATCCTTTAAGAACTCAAAATAAAGTGTGAGCATTTTAAAGGAATTATGTGAGTATTTGTTTACCATCATCAGCTTTCTAATTTGTCGTCGGAGGATTCTAGGTGTTCGTCTCATCCCATGCTTATGTGGCAAAAAGGCTTTACTCTCTTGGAGGGCTTTTGATGAGCTAATGAACCTTTCCTGCATGTCTTCCAGGGGGAGAAAAGCCGGACGATTAGCACACTGTTTCCTGCTTTTGCTTTCCAAATGCAGCCTGCTGCACTGCAGTGGTTCTAAAGCCATTTGAATACAGATATAGGCTACTTAGCCATATTTGATACTGTTTCCAAACAGTATGCAGAACAAAATTCAACAAACATCAAAAGACCAAACTTGGCATCAATGTGAAACGGAAAAATGGGCTTAATGAATGTAAATTGTTGTGTGCTTTTACAAGATTTACTGTATAGATGTTCTCTTTTCTCCCTTTTATGTGTGACTTACTACCCCCAGTGGCAAACAACAGTTTCAGACATGTTTTACTTGTGTCAAATCCATAAAAGAATTCGATTTATCCCATTATATGTTGTAGAGCACATTATGCAATCTGGATTCAACCTTGTGAATAGAAACTCATTTTAGTTCCACACTTTGTTTTCCACACTTCTGCTGTTTGCATGACAACATGTCTTCATTCAGGAAATATATAGAACTTCAACGTCATCATTCACTTAATTGTGAGGGTGGCTGGCCTGAAGCAAATTAATTCTAACTAAAGAATTGGGGTTTTTATTCTAGCCACATGTACCAACACCCTGTTGATGAAAAGAAATGGAATCAAACTGAATGTGTCTTCATTTTGTTTTCTTAATCTACCAGTTCTCTGCAAATGCACTATTGAACATATTTGTATCTATTCATATGATTGTTATTCGAGTAGAATGAGTGATGTTGAAAGTGTTGGCATCATTTGGAATTTCCATTTGCCAGCTGGCATGTGATTTACGTTTCCTTTCTCTAATGGACCTGCACAGTGTTTGTTTGTGTTAATCTACAATGACTTACAGTAACTCCACATGATGGAGTATCTGAACAGTCAGACATCTGAATGATTCATATTTATCCTCAACATAACACAGTCAGTTTGAGAGATTTTCCATCTTACATATTGTTTTTCTATTCCAAACAATGTCAACAACCATTTTTTGTAAGTACACATTTTCACTTTCTATTTTCTGTACTGTAACATGCAATAAATTGATACATTAAAAGCATGTCTTGTTATATATTTTTAAAGATTTCATAATGTAACCACTTCACACTTTTTTAATTCTGGGAATCACATTTGGTTTGTTTTGCCCTTTACATTTTTTCGTTCAAAGTTGAAATGTTGTACTTCCTTCTTTCAGTACATCTTGGCTCCCGTAGCTGTCACATTTAAATGTTATTAATAATGTCTTCATCTCTCTCCCCCTATTTTCCCCCACCATCTTGAAAGCTTTCCTTCTTGTTTGTTTCCACTAATTATCACATAGTTTTTTGAGAAGATTGAATGTGTTCTATCTTTCTAAAAGAGTGGGATGAAGATAAGAGAGAGAGATGTATCGTGGCAGGAAGCAGTGAGTGTGGTTAGCTGAGCGGAAGAGTAGAGGGGAAGCAGTTTTTTTTACAGTATTTGTTCTGCGTAATCTGTCAGACATAACTGGAACCGGCTACTGAAGGATACAATGAGAGTTAAGGAAGTTGCTGGAGCTTTTGGTGTGGCGATAAGTTAAAGCCAGAGGCACAAATGACCGAAACAAACGTCCAGCATTCCGAGCGCGTCTGTCTGGTGAGCAGTCAGTGTGAGCTGTTGGGAAATTGTATGGACCCTGGGATGGCAGTTTTGGCAGGTGTAGAGCCTGGAAAAAAGACAGATGAAGGGAGGCTGTCCTGGCCTGTTTTCCTGCTGACCCTAGCTGCCGTCACATCCTCCCTTTCTGCTCTGTCTCTGTACCAACTGGTGGCCCTCAGAGCCGAAGTAGAGGGACTCAAATCTGAGGTTTATCGCAGGAGAGAAGAAGGACAAGAGGCCAGGCATGGAAGCCAGGTGAGAGACAACTATTCCATAAAGACATCTTCTTCTGCACAGGATTTGAAAGGCAAGCATTCTACCAACATGTATTGTTTTTCTGCTTTTTGTGTCCATTCAGACTGATAATATTAGTAGGAGAAACAGCCATGAGTCCATGCATCAACCTGGGTCTCCCCTGCTGAGGAGGAGAAGATTAGTCTCTGGTTCAGAGACATTAGGTAAGACACGGTATGCTGCACCTGAACATGGTAGTCCACTGTAAGCAACCGTTAGTCCGTTATCAGGTCCTTTAGTTTCATGGGAAACAAGAGAGTTAATGTTTTACAAATCCATGTGTTCATTTGCAAAAGGACTGAGGGTGACCCGTTTCATTTCTGATGTTTAAGGGGGTATTTAAGGTATGAAGCTAAAAATCACAAAATGTCTCAGAGGTCTTTACATACACCATCTAACAAATGAGTTATGAGCGAAAACTCATAACTCAAGAAGACATTGTTCGTTTTAAATTGTATAATAGCCAAGTGCTAATGACTCATCATTTTTGGTGATAACCACTTGACAATAGGAAGTCTGATGTGGTGAGATTATGCAGCCATCCACTATTAACTAATGGCGTGAGTGTGTTCAACATTAGCTTGAACTATTAAACTACCTCTGGGGTGTACAGGACACCAATATGTAGATGTTGTTGCAAAGAGATGAACTTGTTGGAGAAAGGGAAGGAACAGATGGAAAAAGAGAGGCAGCCATGGAATAAGCAATGTACATATTGTTGGGAAACAGCTGACCAGTTTTAACATTTCTACATTTCTCATGTGTTTTAACAGTAACTCAGCCTTGCCTGCAGTTGTTGGCAAACAATAACAGGAGAACCTTTTCGAAAGGTAAAGAATGCTTGATCTGGACTATGATAGTTTTCTGAATTGTAATAGTGATTTTATTTACATTTTATCTGGATTGTAATTTGACATTTAGTATATGCATTAGTACAGCATTTCACCCTTGAAGTATCAACACCATCATTAGTGACTCCAGTAACTGATCTGAAACAGGATGACAGTCAGTATCCATCTTTGATGCTTTGACATGGTTTCTGATATATTCTTATCTTTCCAGAACATGACTCGGAGCCACACACAGGGATCCCCTGGCAGACTGGACTGAAGAGAGGCTCTGCACTGGAGGAAGATGGAGACACCATATTAGTCAGAGAGGAGGGATTCTACTTTGTGTACAGTCAGGTACATGTGTTCGCGTCATTGCATCGTTTTTCCACAGGGAGGTGCTGCTAGTCTGTTTGCCAAATACCAGATATCAGAAAAAAAGAGAACATGCCTACATGCATTGCAGAAAAAAGGGTGTGCTTGATCTTAGTATACATTCGGTTAACCTTGAAGGAAAGAAAGATAAAGAAGAGGACATGCAAATTCTGCATGCATATTCAATAAGCAGCAAAGTAGTAATTGATATAAAAGCCACATGACTGTTTAAACATGCCATGCCTCATCATACCACAGATTAACCCAGTGTTTCTGATGTGAACAGGTCTACTACATAGACAGCACCTTTGCAATGGGTCACGTGGTGATCCGCAGGAAGAGGAATGTGGTGGGAGACGAGCCTCAGTATGTGATCTTGTTCCGCTGCATCCAGAACATGAACCCTGTGCACGCTTACAACACCTGCTTCACCGGAGGTTAGTCTGAGTTGTTGTTAAAGCCAAGTTCACGCTGTTTTACAACACCTGTTATGGAAGGCCAGCAAGTGTTTGTATTCATTATTCAAGCTCTCAAGCTTATGTGTGTCTGGGGATTGGCTGCATTGTTGTGAAGCTGTTAAAAAAAAAAGGCAGTTCTTTGTCTCAAGTGTCCTTTGCATCCCTCAGGTATTGTAAAGCTGGAGGTCAGGGACCACCTGGAGCTGCTGATCCCTCGTTCAACCGCCAACGTGTCCCTGTCTGGAGAATCCACCTTCCTGGGTGCTGTCAAACTGACTTAAATTGTGACAACCACAATGTGCACCTGGAGATGCTGTTGTGGCAGGAAAGGGGTACCATCAAAGTAACAAGGCACAGTTCTAGTGACCTCGTCTGACTGAGACAATATGTGAGGTGAGGTGAGGTGAAGAATAAGGAAGCAACCGTTTTCTGCATTGGCTGAACAATAGACGTGTCACTCATTGTGTGTTCAGCCTGACGGGACATGAAGAGGACTGAGTCACATAACATATAGTCTTTACTCGTTCAAAAATACATACACCTAGCTTCATCAGTATGGTAATTTCGACAACACAACAGGGAAAAGGTGTTGTAAAAAGTACTTTTTCTTTAAATATTCACACATGGCAATATCTGCATTATAATTGTTGTATCATTCTCATACTGTTTAGTTCATTTATCTACTCCTGTAGTGCATTACTGAAATAGTTATTTCCATCTGCTTTGTTATTACAGATATGTAATCATAAACAACAGTTATTAACTATATGTCTACTCAAAAATTCCGATGCAATAAAGAAAGAGTTCTTGCACAAGCCATGACATCATCTGGAATCTGGGTGGGTGTTGTTCCTCTGCTGGCCACAAGGGGGAAATGTGTTCAGTGTGGCAGATCATCCTGCCAGGCAGCAGAGAGACAAGTGTGGCTCAGGTTGAGCAGGAAATGTAGAACTTGGATAAAGTGTCTATTTTTAGATTGAGATAAACTGTACAGGCAGATGATGTCTGCACATTCATAGGAGATGCTGCTCAATGCATTTGTAATGCCTGCGGAGCCTGGAGGTAATAGTGAAATGGTGTTAATGGATTAATCTTCATGTTAAGCTTTAGGAAGAGGGAGGGAGAGTCTGAGGCAGGATCCAGACACATTTTGATCAATGGCAAAATGCACAAGAGACATTACTCCCCAACCCAATATTTGTATGGTATAATTTTCTTCTTTCACTCATCCTCTGATAATGCTACTGGCTTACCGCATGTGCTAAGAGCAAAAACCAAACTGTTACATCACGAAAAAAACAAAACAAATTTAGTCATAGACCTTTCTTTAAAATGTAGATCGTGGCATTATTGAAGGTTTGTTTTATTTTTGGTTTCTTCCATTTATCCCAATCTTGTTTTGTTATTAAAGTAGCCTAGTCATGTTGACCTGACCTTTACTTTTAAAATATGGATCTACTCAGTCTGAAAGTCACTCAGTCACAACATGCATATTGTTTTTTTTCAGCCAGCTAACTGTTTGTTTGAAAGAAATTGATATTTATGTATTACTATTTGGGTTCTCATTTACGCACCACCCTGTCCAGCCATTTTCTCCCTCTCTGCTCACTCACACACACACACACACACACACACACACACACACACACACACACACACACACACACACACACACACACACACACACACACACACACACACACACACACACACACACACACACACACACACACACACACACATACACACACACACAGTCCAAAAGAGGGGGAGGGAAGAAAAAGGTCTAAAATAGAAGTCTTGGAAAGAAAGATTTCAGATGGACTAAATGGATAGCAGTAGCCATTAGTGGAATAGAGAGAGAGAGAGAGAGAGAGAGAGAGAGAGAGAGAGAGAGAGAGAGAGGAGAGAGAGAGAGAGAAGAGAGAGAGAGAGAGAGATAGAGAGAGAGAGAGAGAGAGAGAGAGAGGAGAGAGAGACTAAAACAGAGAGCAGGCCTGGCCCATGGTACAATAGCAAGGGAAGTCAGAAACGCTCTTTGATACTCTGGTAAACAGAGCAGGCGGCTGTAACAACACGATTGGAAAATAAGAAGTAGGGGGAAGGAGGGTATAAGAGAAGTGGGGAGCACAGACCTCTCCTATACATGTGTCAAGCATGATGCTCCCCCTCCCTCATGGCCAGAAATGTCTTTGTGTGGTGCCATGGTGACGGCTGGTGTGTTGGCGGAAGCTGATGTCATTGTGGGCTCGCCTCTCAAAAGAAAAACCAGCGTCTGACTGGAGAATCAGTGAAATGAGACCTGCTGAGTACTCATGCTGGCACTGTGTATCGTTCACACACTCACACACATGTGGCAAGTGCACAGATTTATATCAAACCCACAAAAAATCTGAAATGTTATTTTCACACATACATACTTAAAATGTTATATATTTGTTACGATAATTACATTTCTGTTTAGTAATAGTTTGATCATTTACTTTGCATTAGGATAAACACATTCAATCCATTTTTAGCTGGAGCTGACAATAAACATGCCTTAAATGTTTAATGGTTGTCATTTGAAACAGTCTTACAGAAACTAAACAAGAAAAATACATGCCAATATTTTTTTCCCTCTTTTTCAAAGGCACATCACTAAAAATGATGTATTTTCACAGGAAGTACAGTAAGCAGGATAACCTCATATATACATGTTTTGTGTGATTTTAGTTAAATTCTCAAGTAGCACAGTACAAAATATGTTGCGTCCTTTAAAGAGACATAGGTACAAATCAGTGGAATCATCAGTCAATCCCTTAGAATCTGACTCCACCAGCATCTCTGTGTCCCCATTTGTCCTTTTCATTTCTCCATCCTCCCTCTCTCCGTGTTTGGGAGCTTGAGGACATGCCTGACTGATGAGAGTGGCTAAAGTTGATCCCTGAAGCCAAATATTAAAAGCCAGCGAGCTCTGTTTCTGCAGCAAAACCAACAAATAGTCAATCTGCAGCTTTTGCAACATAGATTTGCACATAAATACACTTAAATGCACAGTAATGTCCTCCCATAAACACTGACAAAATATAGGCTGCAGCCTACATCTATTCTACATCATATCAGTGTGCTTCAGTGTACAACACCGTTTGTCTGTGTACTTCTCTAGTATTTGGGGATTACTTTGATCTGCTGCAGTCAGACCAGAGTAATCAGGCTGATCCAGAGCCCTCCAGCTGAACTGGCAGCAGCACTGCATGGATTTCTTATTTAAGTGAGGATTTGGTTTACCAACATCCACGATCGTGCCATCCGTTACTATAAAGTCTAAACACCGTGTTCTGTGCCAGCATTTCTGTATTTTTGATCGATTCAGCTCGAAAAGACACTGACTGCTTTTGATCTGAAAAACCTGATTGACCAATTATAATGAAAGGTTTATTCGTTTTAAACAGTGTTAACGTTAGATCTGGTTTAGTTTTATCTCCCCTGACAGGATCTGTTGGAATATAAGCTTATCTATAATTCATATAGTTCTGCCTCTGCCAGGAACCAAACTGTCATGAAATGTAAGGCTTGCAATCTGCATGTTCGAATTAAAGAGTAAAAAACTGATTCAAAAGTTGTCTCTGTTCAAGATCATCTTGATAAATCGTTAATTTTTTCTAGGTCTTTTTTTCCACAAGGACATTGGCCTACCACAGGGGAAAAAACATCACATATGAAAGAGGAGAAAAGGATTTTGGTTTTCCACAATTTGGCCCCCTTTCTTCTCTTCATCTCCTGACTCCCACACTCTGCGTCTTTATGGCTCCAAGATGGAATTTTGGCAAGGGCACAGAGAGCCAGCAACATTTGTCTGGGTCTTTTTTGTCTCTTTTTTAGATGCCCTCCCCTCACACAGATCAACGGGCTGCGGGAGTAACTGTGCACTTTGTTAACGCTGTAAATGTTCTCTTTTACACTCGTCAACTGATCTCCTCATCTCTACGCAACACTTCGTTCAAAAACATACAGTATAGGGAACACAATGGCCTTAACATTGCATCAACATGCATCTTTTGAGATCCCTGTAAGCATGAACACAACTAAAAACCCCAATTATTATAAGAACACAGATTACTATAAATTGAGGTATATTCATGTTGGTAGCCTATGTCAAAAATATTCTTGCGACAAGATTTTTACAGAAATGTGGTTAATCTAGTGCTCATGATTGCTAATAGTCATAATGGTGCTTTACATTGATGTCAACATGCTAACAGGCCTACAATGACATTGCCAACATGCTGATGCGTAGGTATAACGTTTACCAATTTCACCATTTTAGTTTAGCATTAAAGCGTGCTCAAATGAGCTCAGTTGCATTAAACAAACAGTTTAGCTGAGGGTGATGGGAATGTCATTTGTTTTGTTAATTCTGAAACAAAGTATTAGACCATTTGTTATTTCCATCCCCAGACCATGATGCAAGCATGGTTGAAAATTGAAAACAAAGATTAAATTACGTCACTATCAGGAAATATATAGTCGAATAATTCTATAATTTCCTCGTAATTTCAGCAGCAGGTGCATGCTGGGTATAGCTAGCTAACATGTGCTAACCATAGGTGCCAACTTGTTCAGGTGTGTGACTCAGTGTGAGACCATTGTTGGCAACAAATACCTTGAATTTGAGGAGTGAAGATGGGTTGACAAGTTGTATTGGAGGGAGACTGAACGAGCAGAACACTTTGAGGATTTCGTTGCGGTGCTAAATCTCCGAAAATGCTCTTTAGGAAGGTGGGTCCTACTTGAATTATATTTAAAACGTCACAACCACTGTGTATGAGGTGTCTAATACATGTGCTGTTTATTTGTGTTTACTAGTAGGGCCTATGTTTGTGCGATGTAGCTACTGCCGAGTTTACTGCAAAGCCTATACATATTAATCTATTTAAATTGCTCAGTAGGCCTACACTAAACACAATTCACAAAACCACACCCAATGTGCAAAACACCTAATTTCTCCTGCTAAATGAACTGCACTCAAAACTACATAAACACTTACCGAATGCAAACTTTTGCACCAAATGTAACACACTTCATTCATAATACTAGATTGTTTGACCACCCAACTACACACTGCTGAGCATACTCTAAAGCACTTTCATCTTTTATGGGCTATGCTCTGTACATAGAGGTTTCTGCAGAGAAAGATTGCTTGAGTTTACAGAAATACAGTACATGAAGAAATACAAATGAGTTGTTGAAAAAAAAATCACATTTTATTCTGCTGCTTCCTGTGCCTCATTGGAGATCCTTAGCCTTCCACCTGCACCTCTTTTTTTTTCTCAGTCCTTCAGATAAACAACAAAGACAGAGTGGTTGGTCAGTGTCTCTGTGTTGCATAAAAGTAAGTTTACCACAGTACATTGTGCAGGATTTTTGTACAGTTATAGTATGCAACATGCCAACAATTCAATTACAGTAATGAAGTAAATACGTTTCACACAACAGATATAAGCTCTGATATATCATGAATTATGCAGAGCTACAAACTGGTAACTAACCTGTTATCAAGTCTAAGCGTCCGGATTACAGAGGCAACAGTACATCGGCTTAGATTAGGCTGAACCCTCTGTCCAGCCTCTCATCATCAAACCATGGTTGATAACATTTCATTTCATTAGAGAGTATTCTTCTTTGTCCGCGTCCTCTCCCTCCAGCTCTACCTCTACCTCTCATTCTTCCCCCTCTCACTCTCCTCCTCCTCCTCCTCCTCCTCCTCCTCCTCCTCCTCCTCCTCCTCCTCCTCTTCTCACTCTCAGCCCAGCTCTTCCTCCTCAGCCCAGCTCTTCCTCTTCCTCTTGCTCATGCTTCCACGTTGGCTTCCATTGTTGCTGTAAGCAAGTACTCACCTATGGTCTTTTTATAGTGCTAACATCCTGATTGATGAGCCAACAATCATGCTATCAGGTGTTTGGTCATGTGTGAGGCATTTTGAATATCAGTGTTTTAAAGCTGCTAACACGTGACTTTATGTCAGATTCCTGTCTTACGCTTTATATACAGTCTATGGTCTTACGTGGAGAAACGTGTGCAGTGGTTGCACAAAGTGCCATGTTGATTTGCAAATTGTGTGAAAAGCTGAAAACATGTTTAGAGTTTTGGAGATTTGAGCCGATATTTTGCTCTTTGAGTGTCAGTAAAAATAATTGTGCTTTATGTATAATTTTAGTGTGTTAGCAATCGAGAAAAACTGTAATGCTCATTGCTCAAAGCGCAGCTCTGTTGGTCACTTTTTAAGCTTAAAGGTCCCATGTCATGGCCATTTCTACTGATCATAATTCCATTGTTGAGGTCTACTAGAATAGATGTATATTGTGCAATTTTCCAAACTCACATTGGTTTCTCATACAGCATCTCTGTAGTTTGTGTATTCACTCTGTCCTAAACGGCTTGTTGGAGCTCCTGCCCCCCCCCCCCCCCTATGAGCCCACTGTGCTCTGATGAGTAATCACGGAACATCAGTGATTATGTGTTACAATGGCGTTAGCAACCAGAAAATGAGACCAGTAATGACAAACAGATGAGAATGCTGCGTGGGGTCTGGGTGCCGTGTTGGCGGGACGTTGCGCGGCTCGCTGCTGCGAGGAGCGGACAGTGTGAGCTCGGGTGCTTGCTGCGTGGGGTCTGCGAGACAGCGAGACATTGCGAATGGACGTGGGATCCACTAGCACCCCCCCCCCCCCCCCCCCCCCCCCAGTGCGTCACAGTTTCGCCGCTGAGAGTGTGTGTGTGTGTGAGGAGCTCCACCATGGGTCCATGGGTATGGGCACGTCACTGTACCCAGGAAGAAAAAGAGAAAACTCCAACGAGGCGTTTTGGGGCAGCATAGACTGTGTTAGAGTTGTACTCGCTACAGGGTGTACTTTGAGGGTTTTTGACTCTGCAGACCGTTTACATGCAGAAAAACCTTCATAACACACAAGGGCACGGGTAATAACCGGAAAAGCATGACATGGGACCTTCAATGTTGGTCATCAGAAATGTCTACTAGATGGTCTATGTACAGAGTTGCTGCGTAAAACTCCTTGGTATTGTAAAATTACGAAAGGAAATTGTTAACAGCTCAATAAATACCCGTTCCAATACTAGAATGAGCAAAATATACAACTTAGAAAACATGTACAAAGTAGTAAAGATTATAGAAAGATTCAACGTGAAGTATATACAGTGCACATTTTTGTGTCTGTCGTTGTTGTGTCTTCCTTTTTTGTTAGGCTACTTCTTTTACTGTACACTGTGAAATGATATTGTACACTATATTGATATGATTATCAGTTCAATGCACAGTCTGTGAATTAGAGGGGGAATTCATTGTTGGTAATAAAGGCGATGTTGTTCCAATTAGTGCTTTCAGTAGGACTTTATTTTGTAGCTTAAGGTACTGTTCTTTGTAAAAGTTATAATAGGCTAACTGACCTACTTACTACTTTTTAACTTTTTATCTGACACATTTAACAATAACACTGTAACTGTTACTGCTACTCTTTCTACCCTTCGAGCTAAGGGGATGAGAAGACATGTAGTAACTGTCCTCTTGCTCCCCACATCTGCTCTGCACTAATTCTATTGTCCCCCTGTTTCTCGATATGGTTTCTCTTTCAGTCCATTGTTTAAGTGTTTAGTTCTCCTCCCCCTAACACTAACACATCATGCAAACACAGCGCAACAGAGTGTAGTGTGTATGATGTCCTGTGTCACTCATTCCCATCAGCTGCTTCTGGGCTTTTTTAAGATTTAAACTCCCTTCTCACTCGCTGTTTTTTCTCTCTCGCCAACTACACGCTCACTCCCTGACAAACTCCTAAATCTCCCTCTCTCTCACTGACTCACACACTCTCTCTCCCTTTCAACTACCCCCCCCCCCATATTCAACCAAATTGGCACTCTCCCCTCTCTCCCTCTATTTCCCCTTTTCTCTGATGGGATGTCAGTGGAGCATTTTTGCCTATGGGTGTAGATGCAGAGAGAGCTGGAAGTTGATCTCCATCTTTCTCTCTCCCTCTCTCTCTCTCTCTCTCTCTCTGAGTGTTTCAGATCTTCGCAGCTGATTGTCTCTGGATGTTAGCTGGAAAGGAAGCATCCAGAACTACGGGGGAAATGTAATCATGAGGTACGGTGCCACTTGTTCCTTGTTTGTCTGAGAGTGTGTTTAGCTGTGTGTGTTCTCTGTTTACTATTTTACCTGATGGAACAATGTTTAGCCTTTGGCAATTTGTTCTCACTATCATTTTAAATCCTTTATTAATTACATTCATGTGTTTTGGTAAATGAACAAACATCTCAGAAATAGGATAATGTCTGTCTGCTTCTGCCTCTGTCTGCATCCATTCTGTTTTATATGTTTTCCAAGGGAAAGTCCTTTTATTCTTCTGAAATGGCCACCGTCTGTCTATTGACTGGCCTTCATGTTTCTCTCTCTTTTTCCCCTTCTTGCGTGCTTTGTTTGCCTTGAGATGTTGCATGTGTGCTGGCTGGCAGCACAGGAAAGGGAAAACAGGTTTGTTGGCTTGATTACTGCACATTCAAACACTCTCTTCAAAAAGCCTTTGGGTAGTGGATGTCATCTGGGAATTGTCCCAGATTCAGAAGGCCTTGGGCGGCTTTTACCCAAAAGCTGTGTGGTTGTGTTGTGTGTTGAGTGTCGACTACCGGTGTATCACGACCAGAGAGTGAACCAGATAAAAGACGCAGGATAAGTGGGAAGAGAATATAAAAACAATAAGACACATAAACCAACAAATTGAACCAGGCAGATTGAAAAGATCAGCGAGGAGACGGACAGACCAGTCTGTAAAGCATTTTCAGTTTGATGTGACAGAATGTCGCTGAGTAACAGACAACATAACTCTGCCTGTGTCACCCCACAAAACTCTGCTTTTGTTTCACTGGAGCTCACAGATGGGCTCATTCAGACGTGTGTGTGGGAGAGGATGTGTGTGCATGTGAGTTGAAGTCGTTGGCGTTAAACCCTTGTATAATATGAGGCAGAGTTGTTACTTTGACACACTGTGTAAAACAATAAATCATGGTACTGATGTACAAGCCATTGTACTCACAGCCCCACTTTCAACTAGGTGTGTGTGTGTGTGTGTGTGTGTGTGTGTGTGTGTGTGTGTGTGTGTGTGTGTGTGTGTGTGTGTGTGTGTGTGTGTGTGTGTGTGTGTGTGTGTGTGTGTGTGTGTGTGTGTGTGTGTGTGTGTGTGTGTGTGTGTGGCACCCATCTGTCTTCCTGCTCAGCCAGATTGTGGGGTCTGTGTAAGCAGTGTTGCATGGAGGTATCACTCTCTTTAAAGTAAAGAGATTATCTCAGCTACATGGTTCCATAATGCCATTTTCCAGCAGTTGCCTTCTTGCTTGTTTTCTGCTTATGTCTCTTCTTTGGAAAATGGCAAAGCGTGCCGTCGTGTTGGTCTTTGGGTGTAGCCAGCAAGAGGCTTGAGGCTGTAGACTGTTGGTCTGAGTCAGGACACAGCCCAGTCCCCTGTGCTGTGGTCAGCTGTTACACCACATCATCTCAAGATTTAGTCACTCTGTCTCTGTCATAATTATGGGCTGATTTAGAGGTTAAGGAGAATCATGACGAAGAGGACGAGTAGGATGGGGAGAAAAGAAAAACTGTGCAAAGTCTTCCCTGCAGGAACACTCTTTGGATGGATCGTCTGCTGTCAGAGCTCCAGAGGTGTTCAAGGAATATACAGCCCCTCCCCACTGTTTTACTCATGTAAAGCTGCCCACCGGCTGTGTTGCAATGCTGAGGCCCTGTGGCGTTTGCAAGATTCAAACGACACCTTTTATGCATGATTAAGTAGGAGAATACTTTGCAGAGAGGTCTGTTATGAAGTGTGGTGTGGTTGTAAAAGCCATAGCTGCATTACATTCAGAAAGCATAAACTAGGAATGACAGCCACCACCTGTTACCTAGGATATTTCTTTCGGCTGTCTGATCATTGAAATCAATCTAGTGAAGAATTCCTGTTTGCTAAAGCCTAATTGTCGGCCTGTTCATCACAAACCTTTGGTCTACCAGCTGATCTATTCTTAGACGGGACCAGCCGGTTACCCATGCTTACTGGGTTTCTGTTGCATCTCCTTAGGATCGTCAGCCCCCCCCCTAACCCCTTCAGAAAAAAGCACATACATACATGCACAGACATACACTGAGTAGATTGATGTATTTCATGAGCCTGACGTCAAAATGCAGGCAGCTGACTGGGCAGACAGAAGGGGGGGACGGGGGATTAAGGGGGTTACCGCTCATCTGGGGAAGCCTGGATTAGTTTCACCCTCAAATCTGGTTAGTGCAAATTGTAATCCACACCAATATGTGCTATCTATAATTGGCAAATTATGACTTGAGACAGATGTCTGTCATTTATGACTGGACATGTAAAGTATTTATAAGCATCATGTTAAAAAATAAAAGTGAAGCAATGTGTTTACTGCAATTAACTTTAATGTTGATTGGTCCCATAGGTTACTTTTTTATTAAAGCTTGTTTTGTCCAAAAGATCTGTTAATTCGGATAAATCCTAAATAAAGCAGGAATCAAGAAACAACAAACTCAACATATTCCAATGCAGCAGAAACAAATGAGTATTTTCATCATCAATTAATGAGCTGATCTTTTGTTTACATTTGTTATCTTTAACATTTCAGAAAAGTGAGTAATGTTCATCCCAATTGTATTAAGTCCAAGGTGATGTGTGTGTTTTGTTGAAATCTCTATATTTGAGAGGCTGAAAAAACAGCATTTCCTGCCAATATTGAAGAAAAAGTTGTCAATTGACTGTTAAAATAGTCAGCTATCATAATGTGCATTAACTATTTAGAAGAAATGGAGATATTACCTTATTTTTTGTTACATACATTATTATGGTCAAAACATGGAGCCTACTTTACCAACAAACATTGTGACACCAACAGTTGGGTCAGATATTCGGGTGTGTTTTCCGAGAGGCAGCTAATGTTGAGGTCGGGGCTGAAGAATACTTTAGTTGTATTCCTGAAAATGTAATAAGTAGAAGCAAAAAAACGAACATTTTCTGCTTGGCATTTATTTTCTTCCTACAAACTCAGGTGACTGCATGAGTGGAAAATGATCCTGAGATGCAGATGAAATCCTAGACTATTCTTATAAGTGATACACGGGGGACTGGGCAGTTGGCAGCCTCAAACAGCAGCTAGCGCTAATGACAGGTGGTGGGATGCAGGGCTGGCAGCAGCAGCATGTTATTTGGGCGTGGAACTCTTCCAGCAGGCTAAGATTAAATCCAAACCTTTAGTCTTTGAGATTTTCCCCTATCTGATGAAACAATGTGATCAAAGCGAAGCGGTGTGCATGGATCCAATACTAAACAGGTGCTTCGGTTTCACCAAGCCCTATATGATGGTTGTCTCTGTCAGAGGAGGGGGAGATGTTCCATGTGACCTAATCTTTCTATAGAATACTTCCTCGTATTAATACAGGCCTGCTGCGGCTGCCATGTGGCGGACGGCCTTGTAGACTTTGTTTCTCTCACATGGCTATTATTGGACACGGTGTCAATAAAGGACATCAATGTTGGGGTCAGTGTCTGGGCTTGCCGGGACTTGCTTCTGCTCCATTTTGACGTGTTTGCGCGTTCAAACCTGTTTGCTTCTTACCTTCTCTACTGGACAAAGAAAGCTATATAGCATGCAGACAATGAGAACAAAAGAACAAACCGTGCTGGACGTTATGCTTATGGAGAGAGAGAAAAAGCACTACATACTGTGGGTTAAGGTACTTAAATGTTATGAGAGTCATTTTGAGTGAAGGAGTGGGGGCTGAAAGGACAAGAGTGTGACATGGCAAGGATGGTGATGGAATATGGTAAAGGTCTCTTTTTAGAAAGAGGTGGGAGGAAATGGAGCATCTGAGAAGGCAGCTGGTTCTCTCCCTCCCTCGAAGGTGTATATCAGGGGTGGTATATGAAATGTAACTGCTTTACTGCTCCCGTTATCATGAAGCTACACACACGCACGCACACACACACGCACACACACACACACACGTCGACCCTCCCCTTGCACAAAACACTTGTCCTCATACCTGGTTCCCTTGCCTGCAGCCACACAGTGAATATTACAGGGCTGAGAGTGAGCCCAGCTGCAGAGTCATGCAAATGATTTGAACAGGACTGGTTAAGCATTCCCTTTAAGAACAAAAAAGGCACAGCTTTGATCTATCCAAGAAGCCGTGGGGGGGGGGAGTTTATGCTGAGATGAAAGATAACGTCTAGCTGTGATGTTTGTGTGCTTGATTTCAAACATGTCATCTCTCATATTCAACCTTGATCAAATTAGGTCAATACTTAAGGGGGCATGCCGCATGATGCCCCCTTCTTACAATGCTATGATACGCTCCCACCTGCTATCATGCTAATCTGCTACAGATCCCTGTCAAACTGATGTCTATCCGAAGAGAGGGAATGAGAGAGCTGGATGAAAGGGTGAGGAAAAAATAATTGAGAAAAAGATTAACACACAATAAAGCTAAATTGAGGGTGGAACATAGTGATGGAAAGAGAGAGGAATCGAGGTGAAGGGTAATGTGATTGGTTGGAGGAGAGGGCGATAAAGGACTGACTGTTGGTCTCGTATTAGTCATTTTCTCTGCTCACTTCTGTAGGTGCAGATAAGAGTTCTGAAGAGAGTGATAATGTCTAGGTAAGGCAACATCTCAGACTATACTGTGAAGGGAATTGCTTCGGCTTTGGATTACAGGTTCCCTCCTCAGGTGTGTACGTGTGTGAGCGTGTGTGTTTGATTTGAACCACTAGGCTGATGTCCTGCAATTCAGAGATTTAACACACGCTCACCGCTGAACCTCCCTCACCTTCTGACCTTCTCCATCTTCCTCCTCTGCTCATCCTTCTTACGTTTGTCGACTTGACCTATTCCAGAGTAGAGGGGAGTTAGCTCAACTTAAACCACTACCACACACTTTACTCCTTTTAACAGAGGGCTGATAAGTGTTAGAAACTATTGATAAGTCAAGGTTAAGAATGATATTCCAAGTAAATGTGACCTGGCGTAGCAGCCTGACTGCAGATTAGCTTCAGGAGTGGCCAGAGAATGGGAAGAGTTCTTTGTTTCGGTGTCTAAGAAAGAAATGTCACCCACCTTATTCTTGGCATTAAGGCAAAGTCAGGGTTTGCAAGGCAAGGGCAGTTCAATATAATTTAAAAAAAAGTATGTATGTCAGAGTATAAGCATGTCCCATGGTCATTAAACGCGAAGGAGAAGAAAATGTCTCTTTCCACTCTGTCGCTGTCTATTCTGGCCCATTATGTAACTAATTAAAACAATTAATTCAGTAAATTCATTAAATTAGAGTGTAAGTAAAATGCAAAAAGCGAATGAAGTCAAGATTCATGATGTCGCAATATCGAGCTGAGAAGTGAAAATGTGTTAATCTATCTGTGGCTGGGTAAAACCATCGTTAATTATGTGAGAAGCAACAAAGAGATTTAGAATGGCGGCGTGAGATCGATGCAGACAGATGGAGAGATTTACGGTACGAAAAGCTAATTTAAAAAGCAGATAATGTGTGAAGAGATGTGACTGAGAGGAGATCCCTGTCTGTTCAGGGATACCCCTCACTCTCTTTCTCTCTTCAAGCCTTCTGAGTTACTTGCTCATTTCTTGATTACCTTTACAGTATAAACTCTGCTTCTGTTCCCTTTGTCCCGAGTCATATCTGCTGACTCTGTAACGAAGATGTTTTGATTTGTCACCCCTATGTGTCTTCTGTTACCGTTTCTGATCTGCCCCTCTTTGTTTTTAAGGTGAAGATGAAAGTAGGTAGGAGGGTAGATGCACAAGGGAGATATGAAAATAGCGGGGTGGTGATTGATGGGAGTGCAATGGTTAGAGTAGGTAACATCTGAAGCCTGTGAAGAGACGGCTTGCTGAGAGTAGAAATGTAGATTTGGGGGCGATGGCTGATAATTGAATAAGATGGGGCTTTAGACAAGGTGGTGATGTGTGTAAGTGTCTCTTAGGGACCACATTTCCCTCCCCCTTTTCCAAGGTCAACATGGGGATTATTAGCAGAGAGGCACCGTAGTAATTATGGTGCTGGTCATTAACTATTCATCAGCTCACACTGCTCTGCTTGGCCAAGTGTTTGTGCTTATGTGTGTGTTTGGGAGATACACACATCTGTGCTTCAGTATTTAGGCTCTGTATGCAAATGAGACAGCTGGCTTACGTCTCAACAGGAGATTTCCAGGCGCACCTATTCAGCCTCTGTTGTGTCTCCTACTTCTCTTTGTCTTTATGGGCAGCTTTGACAAAACTACGCCCGCTTGACCACAAACTCAGCAGGGCGTGTGCGCTACATGAGGTGAATCCATGTGCCTCCCCTTTTTTGTGTTTTGTACCCTCCTACTCATTTTTTACACCAGCAATGTCATGGTTGGGGGGGGGGGGTGGATGCTTGTGAGGATGGGGGTGTACCCCGTCAGATGGAGTAAGTGGGCAGGGTTCACCGGGGTCTGGAGAGGGGGGAGGAATGTAGAAAGAGAGCACAGAAAGACAGACGTAAAAGAATGAACGGCTCCAAGCGGCAGAGTTGCCATGGCTACGGGGGGAAACGCATTTGAATGACATCACAGTGGCGGGGAGGTGAGGGAGTGTGAAATTGATTTGGTGGCGGAGCACGGGGAGGCGTCTCTCGTTGGGTTTCCGTCGGGCAGACACATTTCTCTCTCCTCCGTACCGTGGTGTCTCCGGTGGACGCACTCTCACTGGTAAGGATGCACTTTCTCTCTTTCCACGCTACTCATCAGAGTGAAGGCTGTTTTTGAGGAGGCTGGTGAGTGTATGTTTGATGTTTCACTCTGATAAATGTTTTCAGCCCTGACAACGTGCGAGACGGACATAGTGAGAGGACGCGTCTGTGTGAATGTGCGTGGATGTCATGTGTTGCTCCCGGCATGCCGCTGGGAACGAAGGGAAAGGCAGATGTGCCGTGCAGTTGTCGCAGCTCTAAATAGACCCTGAGATGCTTAGAGTGGAAGAATGCGTGTGTTTCTGGCTGGGAATGAACAGCTGATTGAGCAAGAATGATTACAATGTGCTGTCAGATCCTGCCTAGAACAGAAATCTGAGTCAGTGTACAGTATATGTTGTCAGACTTAAGGGCTGTTCTTATTATGTTTAAGTTTTTTAAAGAGAGACATGCACTCTTGTAACATTGTTGTTGTTATCAAGGAACTTGAAGAGGGAGATCAAAAACATGGGCAGTCATTGAACAGTTCCCTTGTAGTAGGTGAAGTCTCTCTAAAGAACAAATCACTCTCAAAATTGGAGTGTAAACTTGGCTCCTCTGATTAAAAGGGGGGTCTAACTTCTCAGTGCACCTCCCTGCTGCGAGTTCTTGGGCAAAGCCAGTGCCATTCATCTGCTTGTGTGATTAATTACGAAGTTGACCCGCATTGACCGCTGGGTGACAGACAGCCAGAGTTGAAGCGTCGGAGCTAGAGGTCAGAGCAAAGCCAATCAGAATCCTCAGTGTCTCCTCCCTATGGCCCGCATCCAGAAATGGGGGGACAGATTACATTGAGGATCAATGGATCAAAAATGTTGGCCAAATTGGGAAAGCATAATTCTTTACTATGACTATCAACTGATCTACAGATCTGTTGTAATGCACCCCCTATCACAGTGTGGAAGTAGTTTTGGGATGGTGGTTGGGTACATATCTTTTAATGGATGCCATCAAGGCAACCCTGATGTTGAGCAGAGCATTAAAGCTCCAAAGACACTCTCCTGCAGGCAATCTAGTAAAGTGGCCTTGTGTGGCAGGTACATGTAAACAGTGCTGTCTTTGTTTGGTTCAAAGGAGAATATGTAACAAGATACATTTGCATTGGTGTTTGCATTGTTTAGCTGATATTCCTAATAAGACTAACCTGTTCTTTTCAGCAAATCAAAGCAGCCAAGTATTAGGCTAATGGTCATGACCATACATGTAACACAATTACCTTGATGGTTATGGCGGGGAAATGTTGGCGTTAACGGCCCGTCCACACAGCGGCGTGCGTTGAAGCTTGCCGGCGGGCGTGTCTGAAACTCGACCAACAACCAATCACATGAATCTCCCGCCCCTGACACTCAAGCAGCGGTTTGATTGGTTAGAGCTTGTACTGGCATATGATTCGATTGGCTGACGCTTCTGCCGAGGCTTCAAAAGTTGAACATTGCTCAACTTTTGCAGCGAGCCACGTCAGCAAAGCTCTGCGTCGCTTCCCACAATGCAGTTCGGCGAAAAGTGACGTCACCCCATTCAAAGTGAATGGTGAAGCTTTCAACGCACGCCGCTGTGTGGACGGGCATTTTAGAATCATTGCAAGGTAGAGTTTATTGGAGCAAGTGCTGCTCTCAAAGTGTTCAGCCTCAGCACTATGGGTAGGCTAAAGGCATCTATTATGAAAGGGACGAATATACCTGAGGCTATCTCAGACAGTTTAATTTGAAACTGGGAAAAAACACTCATGGCAGGTGTAGGAAACGGCTCTATAGGTGTGGGTCACTGTGTCTTTGTGTGTGCATATTCCTTGTTTCATACACATCAGGCAATCTAGTTGGCCTGTTTTATGTGATGTGAGGAGACATCCGGGCGTATATTTTATGGCTTCAGTACAAACAATACAAAGCAGTGCTGGCATGTCTTTTAAGTCTAAAGTCAGTTTAAAGCCAGCTGGGCTAATGGCTGTGAGTGTGCCAGCTTTTTGGATGGCACGGTTGGGGACACAAGTGGGTCAGTAGTGAAGAGCCAAGCCAGCTCTGATCGCACTTTGTCTCACTCTGAGAACAGAACTGCCCTGTAGCGAAACACAGCTCAACTTAGTGTTTGTATACTGTATACTATATTGTCTATTGCATAGTTTTTATGTGAGTTGAGTTTTATACTAGTTTACTTTGTTCTGCTCTAGTTCCCTATCCATGACTACTGAAAAAGAGGAGGCGTTCCAACAAAGTGTGTGTGTGCGTGAGTGTGTGTCCATCTGTCAATCCATCCTCCTTGTGGTGTCAGATGGTCGGCAACGCTGTGCTCTGGTATGGTGACTGGACCCGTACACAAACCCTCCCACAGTTCAACATGCCCACATACACAGACTGTGTGGAGGGTTTGGCATGCAGTTCTACCTTATGAGTTATACAGACTTCCAATAAGATAAACTGCTTCAACTTTGCCATTGCCATGTGGACAACTCTGACATATGAACCTAATGGTGACTGTGTAGAAATAAAACCTACATAATTAGTCAGCGCTCACGCTCATCAAACAAACAAAAAATCGTATTTGTGAAGTGTGTTATCAGTACGCTTATGGTTGGTATAGGTAAGCTACAATAGCACTCGTTTTCTGATCCTTACAGTAGCAGCATGTTTTGCAGTTCATTTTAGCATGATCGGATTCATTGAATAGCACTCTGTATGTCTGTCTGACTTCAACTGGTAGCAAATGGAAAACCTTCTAGTGTGAATTGACAATATGTACAATGGATACAGTAATTGGTGTATACGTTCTGACCTTGTCCAGCTTGAAACAGGCTACACTAAACAGTAACAGCATGCATGGCTGAGAAAAGAGTGTCCAAAGACATACAGATAAATGGTTTGTATGTAAACTATGCATTGTCTGTCTGAGCTACCTGTCAGTCTTTGCTCCATGTTTACTTGTCGGCTGTAGCTCTTGACCCCTAAACAGGTAATCCTCCTCCAGTTCTTTCTGTAAGGAATTGTAGTTGTTATTGTATTTTCATGTTATTGTTGCGTTTCAGTTCTGAAAGATTGATAGAAACAAAGAAACAGCAGATTTCGTCCTTTAGAGACACATTTATATCAGTCCCGCTTTTCTCCCCTTTCTGCACATCAGCGTTCTAAAATCCATTTAGACATCCCACAGTCATGGAACATTAGATTAGGAAGAATGATAAATGACTCTGCACTGTTGTCTCGTCTTGTACAACAAATGTGTCTCAACTAATCTGTCACTTTTTAATATTGTGCTTGATGCTGCTATTCTCAGTTGTTCAGATGCGAAAATGCGCACAGGAATGCACAGGAATGCACTAAAGTTGAGTTTTTGAAAGTTAGTTTCTGGGACTGTTTGTTCAGAAAAGGCCATTACAATCTCTCTCTCTGTCATTCTGTGCTTTTAACTGTGTGTCTCAACTCTTTCTATCTACAGTACTTTCATGTTTTTGTTTTGCAGTTGTTGATGGCACTGTGACCAAATGTCTGTATGCTTGCTGTCACTCTGTGTTATCCCTAAGATCTGCTTGTTCAATGACTCTTAAAGCCAGATGGGACTAGTTGCAAATTGTAGGGAATAGGAACATCTTTGTTTCAAGTCGTTTTTTTCACAACTTCAGCAGGTCTTGCTCTGGATTTCAAAGCAGTTACTAATTGCATATGACTCACTCAACTATACGTTGTTTTCTTCCAATTGCACACTCAAACTTTATTAATGTTCTGCTGATATTGCACTTTCTCTTTGGTATTCTATCTTGGCTTTCCTAAGAAAAGAACAGGCAAGTTCAGATTATCTTTATTCACCTTTATTGTTAATGGTTTGCAGTCAGGATTCATTCAAAAATAACACAGGCCATAGTATACAGATTGTTTCTTTACGAGGATCTTCAGCACCCAGGTCAGAGTACAAGTAAACGGCCCAAACAATCTATAGACAACAGTTTAACATGTGAATGGCAGCAGGAGGAACGTGGCCTCGGAGCTCTTGGTCCTTCTGTTTAAAAAGACGACCTGAGGGTAACGGATTTATCTGTCTGAAAGCGCCGGGGTTATCCTGGCACTCCAGAAGTGAAGTAGCCTTTCTTATTGTGAATACATCAGTAAGCTGGGCTTGAATCCTAAACAACCCTTACTGCCAACCACTTTAATGAGGCTACCAGGCCTGCTTTTATTGGCCAACGGCAAGTTAGCATAAGCAACAATAAAGAACATCAAAATATATTTAATAATACGCTATAAAAGAAAATCTTCACCTTACACGAGACATTTTTCATTGCGTTTCTTCATTGTGGTTGCAGCATTTGTTTCAGCACTGTATAGTTAAGTGCATTTCACATATTCAGGAGTGTGTGCACAGTACAGCATGTGGTCACACTTGCTCAAGTACACAGCAGGTATCTTAGGGAACACTGTGTCTTAAAATTTCACAGCTGTGAGTGTTGCATGGTAACATAAGCTGAATGGTGATGTGGGTTATGAGTTAGACCCAACTGTGCCTACGTCTGTTAGCTCTCTGTGAGTCACTAATACAGCATGTGTCATGGAGTGGTCATGGTTTTCACTCTCTGTCTAAACCAGAACAAGGCAAGAGAAGGACTCTGTACTGAGTGCCACTTCAGTTGGGAGCTTCTCAGATGCAGGCCTGCGTTGCTCTTTTGTTTGTCTGGTTATTGATTGTCTCTCGCTGAAGCTTGCAGCCAGCCATTATGATCCCATGTCCCAGCTGCTTAGAGATGGGAGCTAGGGGATGGGGTTTTAAAGGAGAGACAAAGGCAGAGAGAGAGATGTACTCGCTTCCAGTTTTAGGGGTTTTGGGGTTGACAAGTGGAGGGGAGGTGATTTAGAAGGAGTAGCAGAAACGTAATTATAGGCAGAAAGTGAGACATTCAAACCCAAGAATGTGTAAGGGTAGAGAAAGTGCCTCATAAGTAATTTATTGTCTCACAGCCTTTGTCCGATACGACACTAATTTACTTAATTTGTCTGTCAAATTGTCCTGAATCAAACAGACTTTTCACTGAACTCTGCCTCCAGCTCACAATTCCATCATGTCCGTTTCTTTCTCCCCACAGACAGTGGTGTTAATGAGATGTCTGCCACTGTTACATTTGTAGCAATCTATCAATTTAAAGACGCTATAAATGCTAACTCTGTCCTTGCTTCACCCTCTTCTTCTTCACCCTCTTCTTCACCCTCTTCTTCTTCACTGACCTGAGAAATAACATCAAGATTACCAAGCTCCTTTACGGAGCGTCCACACTACAGCTTCAAAAAAAGCTTGGAGCTGGGCGTGTCTGAAGCTTGGGGGTTTTATTCGAGCACCGCGACCAACAACCAATCACATGAATCTCCCGCCCCCGACATACAAAGCAAAAAACCCCGGGGATTTTATGCGAGCAATATATATAAACTCCCCAAACAGGCGAAAACCTACCAGTTTCACCCACTGTCTCTGCCGCCTCCCTCCATGACTGGTTCTTCCGGTTTGTATCCCGGTAGGTGAAGAGGGTCTGGTCATACAAAACCGGGTGATTTGCTACGGCAATAAATAGTTTCTCCTCCATCTTTTTTTGAAATATAGAAATGCGGGATATCTCTCCCAGCTTAGACGCGGTTTGCTTGGCTAGCGCCAGATTTTCAGAAACGGGATTTGATTGGCTGGCGCTCTCCGGCGTCTCCGGCGAATGCTCTGGTTTTTTTCCCAGTCCTATTTATTTGTAATTTTTTGTAAACCCTTTGATTAGAGGTCATCCTTTTTGTCTTGATTGTCAGTTTCTTTGAACATCTTCAAAGGTGAGATGATTATAATAATATAGATTAGGGATCATCACATGTGCAGTGAGTGCTTATAGTACGTATGACAGGACTGCAGCAGAATGACAGAGCGATGATGATCTGCTACACGTGACGGGCAGGCTGTTCTGAAGCAGATTGCCTATCTTGTCACACCTGGTGAACGCCTGTTTTTCTGGAACAAAATAAGTCTTGGTTCAGAACGAACGATTATTATAAAGATTTTATTTCTTTATTATTTTTATTTTTTTTCGCTTCTTTTGCCAGAATTATACATGTGTTTTCACTTTAACACTTTTTAAAAACAATTGATTTCATTTTAAGAGAAGAAGCTAAATATATCTGATCAAATCATTTGTTAACAACAGTACAAAGATAATGCTGATAAACTGATAAACTCCTATTGGACAATACACTCCAAAAAATCAAGATCAAGAACATTGCCAGTTTGCAGCAATAACATTCACACATTTTCTTTCCATTTGAAACAAATGAATTGAAAGGGAAATCACTTGCTTTGTGTCAGGCCCATTAATCAGATTAAAGGGGAGGACATGTGTCCCTCTGCTGCGATGCCTGTTCGATCAGTGTCTGTGAGCTGTTTAATGTAACACTTGGCATATAACCAGGGCTGCACATAACTGGTGCGCAGGTGCGCATGCATGACAGACAGACAGACAGACAGACAGACAGACAGACAGACAGACAGACAGACAGACAGACAGACAGACAGACAGACAGACAGACAGACAGACAGACAGACGAACCATGATATGAACTCAGGGCTGGCCCGTAGCACTGGCTAGATGTTCGCCTAGGGCGCCAGATCTGGGGAGGCGCTGCACTGGCAGTTCTGGGAGGGAAAAAAACATTTTGACCGTTGGGGCTCATCCTAATTTTCGGCCTTGATGTAACAATATTCATAATTAAGTAAATGTAACACCCTTTTCACCCCGGTTACACGTTTCATTTGCCCTGTACGATGGGCGCTGTAAGTGATAAAAATGGGGGATGTTGGCTTATCTGGCGCCCGCAGCTCAGAGCCAAAATGCGAGTGAGCGAGGGAGAGAGGGACGGTGCACCGGTACCGGCGCTGTTGTTATTAGAATCTGGTTCCGTGCTAGCTGCTCTAACGGATATAAGAAGAAGATGTTTCTAAAATAATGTGGAGGGAGAGTCCTCTCCAGCTCAGTGAGGTAAAGGACTCTTAGTCTAAGTTCAAACGGTTTGGTCACAATTTATGTAAACACATATTTCCAAGGCACTCCTTTATAATTATTGGGATAAACAGGTTTGAAATCATTCCAATGTATACTATAGGACAGTAACCAAATATATCCTTTAAAACTGGAGAGATAAAAAAAAATGCATAAATAAATAAATGTTACGGTAAAATAAGATATGAATGAACAACACAACTAAAATAAGTTACATTCATTTGTTATTGGCTATGGTAGGTTATTGGTTATGTTCACATACTTATTTGATTACATCCACTTGTCTAAGATGATCACAACAGAGACTTTCGACCCAAAACCAGCTGTTGACTTGTGGATGCAAGCAGCTAATCACAGACTCAACCAGAGAGAAAGAAGTAGGCCTACATCATCAGCTACCATGTCTGACAGAGAGGAAGACAGTGAGGAGAACAGTCAGGAGGGTAGTGATGACAGCTTGTAGGATTACTGCTCGTGCTAATGTTGTCTTGTGTTCACCTCTGCATGTGTGTTCTGTGTTCACCTCTGCATGTGTGTTCTGTGTTCACCTCTGCATGTGTGTTCAGTGCCGTGTGTCTGGCAAATAAAGTCAAGACCCCCTCAAAAGTTACGGTTTATTTCATTTTAAGGATGAGCACCAAGCAACATCTCCAGGTGCTCCTTTGAGAACCAGGGCAAAAAAGTTATGTGCACCCCTGTATATAACAACTGTCTGTGAGTCAGCCACTCCAGTGGAACGATTATCTCTTTGGGACAGATGGCTGGTTTTTACATGATGCCTTTCCACCTGTTGTCCATCATGTTTTACCACCGATGCATTGACTTTGTTTTCTGCTAATGGCACTAAATTAACAACGTGACAGTTACCCATATGAACTTTATTAACTGATATTGTATAAGAGTTTGTTGTTATTTGTGAGTCGGTCTGAATGGTCAATAACTGCAGCTTTAATTACCACTCATATGGACTTGAGAAAAGTACAATAACTCTTTGATTCAGTTTCTTGTTGCGCTGCAGCATCATGCAGAAAAGCATTTTAATCCACGTTCAGGAAACAATCCACTTCGGAATCGACCAAAAGCTGCTATGCTATTAACTAGTATTATGAATATTAAATAGTAATCCCTGCTGTTCAGTTTAAAACTGGTTTGATCTGCTGTTTTGGAGGAAAACATGGATGGATTATAATATAATCCATCCTAAAGTATGCTATAAATATAAATAGATTTTAGACAGAGGAAACGGAGGTCTGTACACTTTTTTACTGCATGCTATGTACAGTCTCTGCTAGTAGAAGGCCATGAATATTAGAGAGAAGTTCTATTTTGCTTGAAATGGAAAACTCGAACTTTTCTTCAGTCGGTTAAATAGCTTCTTAATTGTAGTTATTCTATATCCTTCCGGCGCAGACTGAAAACGCATCTCTTTCGACTCTACTTCGAGCGATAGAATTACTAACAAAGAATTGCTAACAGAGCACTTATATACTAATAAAGGACTGGCTTATCTAAAGCCAGTTGAGTAGCACTTGAAATGTTTGGCTCTATGAAACCTGATGTACTTATATGATTCTGTTTTCTTCAAGGTTGTGTCTTCCTGGTCGAATGTACTTATTGTAAGTCGCTTTGGATAAAAGCGTCAGCTAAATGCAATGTAATGTAATAATGTAATATATCTTTCTGTCTTGTTGCTCCCTTGTTTTGGGTTCTATTGTGCCTATGTGTATAATAGATGCTGCTATTTGTGCGCAAATTGCCATCTACTATTGAGAATCCTGTCAATGGAGTTCAGTTTGAGCTCTAGAACTTTATGTAGACAAACTGGAGGGAAATCTGCCATGTAATGATTTTTCTGAAGCACAAACACTGTGAAATATTTAACAAAAGCACACGTTTGCACACACACATACTAACTTGCTTTTGTAAAACACTGCCTCAAAACACAAAGAGAGGGAAAGCAATCGATGGAAGTCACTCCCAAAACCTCAACAGTGTGACATCAGCACCATACAGGGCCAATCTGGCTTTACCTCACACATTACAGTAAATACATACTATAGCACACTTTAACAGGACATACCTTTAAATCAGTCACAGCCTAAGTGTTGTTGGTGTTTTGATATTTGTTTTTTGAAACCACTTCAGTTCCATTTGGTCATAAATGTTTAATTCTTACACTTACATGCTTGTTTTTATCTCCTTTCTTCTGTAGCTAGCACATATTCACAAGGGTGTAACTCATGTAGACAGTCAACACCTGGCCTTGTTAATCCATGGCTGCTCACCATGAAACCTAGTCATTACATATTCTAAAATATGCTTTAACTAATCCTTAAAAACAACGATCATGTGGGTAAAAAGATGGGCTGACAATACTTTAGTGTGTTTATAAGGTAAGCTTACAAAAGAAACTGGTCATAAAGACAACTTATAAGTCCTTTTTTATTACTGAAAATACTCAGATCAGATGTAAAAAATGTATTTCTGAGAGGACTCAACATTTCGTTTTACACTTTGTGTCTTGGTGCAGTAATGATTCAGTGTATTGCCTAGAATGTCCCCATGCAGTTGAATTTCCAATTAGTTAAATCTCATGTAAAGAAATGAACAGCGAACCATTTCCTAGTGTTTCGTCAGCAACATTTTGAACAAAAACAATTACAGTGAAATTGGCAATTTAACAATAAAACCCAATGTAGTGACTAAAAAACAAGCTGCCACCACAGATTACCAACCACAGCACGATGCATTGCAGCAAATGTTACACAATGCACTTAATTATAACATTCTCTGTGTATTTATAGAGAACCTTGTTGGGAAGAACATCATACCATCAATGGTGGGGTTTTTCCCCTAAAATCCTCATGAGCAAGACATGTTTCGCTATACAGTACTTGCTTGCTAAAATGGCGTGTGTGTGTGTATTTGTATTTGTGTGTGTGTGTGTGTGTGGCAGTCATTCATTACATGTGGACTGTATGGCAATCAGTTATGGTCTAGCAAATCATAACAGAATTTAAAATGTGACTGATAAAATAAATACATATTTATTTGTGTAAATATATCACACTTGCTGAATAATTGATCCAAAGAGATCTCAATTCATATATAATGCATCACCCCCAAACTTTCCACTGCCTTTGGCTTTGCCGTAATTGGGAACATTTCCTGCATCAGACATCCTGCATTACTAGCATCAGCCGTCATATTCATACATATGCACTCACTCCATTGTGTTAGAGAATCGTAGTGGTAACACAGTTGTAATATTGACTGACACCTGAGGGTGATGATTGCAGAGTGACAGCTGTGTCAAAGAAAATGAATTTTGTCATGTCCTCTGGGACAGAAGCTGTTAAAAGGAGACCGTGTCATGGCTGTACGGAGGCAGGGGGGGGGGGGGGGGGGGGGGGGTTGTTGATCTCCCACAGCATCTGCTACAGCTAACATTAATTATGATGCAACACAAATATGCACAGGTGTATATTGTTGCACATTTCTAGATAGATGGAATAAATGCATCTTTAAAAAACAGTGACACCAGCAATTGCTGCATTTTAAAATATCTATCATCTGTATCATCTCTTTTCTCTATTATCTATCTTTATTTCCTTCACTGAATCTGCACTCTCTGTGTGCGTCACAGCTTAGGTCCTAAACCTGATTGTAGCTGAGAAGTAAAAAATGATAAGGATGAGACTCCCACACATTATCTTGATGCTGTTACACCTGAGATAACATGCCCTCTAGCGGGGTGTCTCACATTGAGACCTCATGTTACCTCTTGTCCCAAAGCTCCAGCACGTCCCCGCTCCAATGATACAGCATGTTACAGGTCTATCAGGCACACATTCACACGGGCCATTAATGCCTCCTGACATTCAAATGAAAAAGCATGACATTTTCTTGTCAGACTCACGCTGTGAGGTGTGGATGTCAAGGGCAACGTTAATGGGCTAGTCAATGTGTTATCCTTGACTAAAACATATTACACTGTCTGTCTGGTGTGTGTGGAAGAGCATGGTGTTCAGAGCGCAGCAATGACTTATTCAGAAGTCGCTATACAGCAATCTTTGCTAGAGATTCGGCATTCAAATATAGACACACACACACACACACACACACACACACAAACAAACTGGCCTCTAGATGTTTGAGCAGTTGTTCCAGCAGTGTCTCGCTGAAGATGCAGCACTTTGCTTCTGTGACCTGATTTCCTAGGACAGGAATTACTCCAGCATTCAGTCTGACACACACACACACACACACACACACACACACACACACACACACACACACACACACACACACACACACACACACACACACACACACACACACACACACACACACACACACACACACACACACACACACACACCAATAACCCAGTCTCTGCCTTCCTCTCGTTCCCTTTCAAGCTTGCTTTGCTGCTCCTCTCCGTTCAATACCTTCACAAACCTCACCTGCTTCTCACATCCTTTTATCTCATCTCCACATGCCCATGTTTGACAGCTTTGAGAGATTTAGCTCACCCCCCCCCCTCAGAAAATGCAGCATGCTAAATAACTTGCAGATGTGCGAGCACTGTGGCACAGATTCTTAATGTGTGTCACAATCCTTCTCAAATCACACGATGCACACCTCGTTAAGCTCATCTGTATTGTGTGTGAGTCTGCAGTCTTTCTTTCTATCTCACTTTATCTTTTCCTCTTTTTCACTCTAGTCTGCTCTTCCCCGCTTCCCTCTCCATTCTTCCTCTCTCTCTCCTCTCGTTCATACTCGCCTTCTCGCCCTGCTCGTACAAATCCTCATTTTAATGCAAAGCTTTATTCATATATGCAAATTAGCCTTAAAGTCAGACATTGCCCTACTGACATTGCAAGCGCATAGTGCATGTTGCGTCACTTAAAACTGTGTGTGTTGAAGCATGGTAAACGCATGATGAAGTGTGTGTGTGTGTGTGTGTTCATTTGATGGTCTCAAACCCTACAATTCTAGTAAACTATACTTATCTTGAGTCAATTTGTGGCCAGTTTAAGACTGTTGATGAACACTTAACCTGTCACCGCACCAAAAGCCGCACTGCAGCAGCTTCTCTTTTTAGCTGTCCAATCCAATTTAGGATTCCCTCTCTCTGTCTCTTTACATCTCTTGCTTATTTGTTTTCTCTTGCTCCCCCTGTTGTATCTGTATTCCCTCTATTCTTCTCTATTTCTCTATTTCTATCCTCCTGGTTTCTCCAACCCCTCTGCTTTCATCCTTTATCTCTCTCTGTTACAGCCACAGAATAGGGAGGCAACATTAATCCCACCCCCTTCTTTTCCATTCGGCTGAGAAGGTGGAGGATAGTCCAGAGAGGTGTGCATCCCTATGAGTCACTGCATATATGGGATTGATGGAATCTGGGAGGGGGGGGGGTGTGTATGGAGGTGAAGAGCATTGCGTCATTGGGGGTGTGTTGAGGAGGAGGCGGGTTAAGCCGGCTGTCAGTCAGTGACGCGAGCGCAGCACGTGCGTCGGTCATGGCTGTGGAGACGTTGTGCGGCGGTTTTCAGGCTGTAGGCGAGGAGAGCTAGAAACAGCCGTAGCTCCCTTTGCCGACGGGTTGATCGAGGGAGTGAATGTCTGTGTGAGTGTGAGTGTGTGTGTGTGTGTGTGTGTGAGTCTGGGTCTGTGTGTAGATGCTGCATGGTGCTGCAACCGGAGCTGCTGCTGTTACTGCCGGTGAATAATGCAGACAAGGGAACGGAGTTTGGGTAGCATGCAAGGAGCCAAATTAACAATGCATCCTGTCGGGCTACATTAATTAGTTCTGCTGGAACCTGTAGCTGCCGACTGTCTTCCCGCCTGCTTGACTTACTGACTCCCCGCCTACCTTCCTGCCTGCCTGCCAGCCTTTTTGCCTGACTGGCGGACTGTCCGACTTAGTCAGAAAATGTCTCACTACCATTTCATCAAATGCTGTGAGTAGCCATTCACCATCTCTTTCTGTGTGTGTGTGTATATGTGTGTGCAAGTGTGCTTGTGTGTGCCTCAGTCGAGGGTGTGTGCTAATTGTATCAGCACTTACTATATATGCAGGGTGTCATGTACTGTATGAGAACATGCTTAAGAATTCTGGTCACCAGCTGCCAACACAGCAGCACAATCTTAACTTTGAATGTGTATCCTTGTCACTGTGTGTGTGTGTGTGTGTGTGTGTGTGTGTGTGTGTGTGTGTGTGTGTGTGTGTGTGTGTGTGTGTGTGTGTGTGTGTGTGTGTGTGTGTGTGTGTGTGTGTGTGTGTGTGTGTGTGTGTGTGTGTGTGTGTGTGTGTGTGTGTGTGTGTGTGTACACAGTAAGTGGGAGTGTGGGCTTGCTGCAGAGAGCTGCTGCAGATGTGTGAAGTTGACCGGTGAATGCCGCAGGTACTGGCAGAGAGAAAGAAAGCTAAAATAGAGGCGCAAAGACGCAGATCCCAAGAGCATTTGGCATATTCATAACACAGTGACAGACTGACAGAGAGAGAAAGTCGATTCCTGGAAAAAGGGACAGATGGAAACTGGTGATTTAGAGGAGCGTTGCAGAGAGGAGACGGAATGGCAGGATGAGAAATGGAAAGGAAGTCAGGATAGGATGAGTGACACATCAAGATTGCAGCCAAGAATGATGAGCAGATGGAAAAAAGGAAGGAGAAAGAGGGCATAAAGGGGGAGAAAAGTGACAAATATCATGAAGGTGATGCTGTCATGAAGACTTTTCTTGACTCTGAGAACCCTACCTGTCTTACCCCCAAACCTCTCCCTACAACATACATCCATATACACCCTGCACATTCATGGTGTCCGCAGTTTGCAGTCTGTGTGTGCACATCATGTTGCACACATTTCAAATGTACAACGTCCTGCAGTGCTGTCAGAGTTATTCGCTGGAGCCTGCATGGGATGTTCCACATACAATCAATAACTGATAGCCTGGTGGCAGCCTGATGGCAGCAGAAGAAAGCAACTGCTTTCCATCCCTCTCTGTCTCTACTCACTCCGTCCTTCTCATTCATTCATTCAGCCTCTGTTTCCCATCAGTCAGCTCTTCTGTCTTTCCCTCTCCTATTCACATTTCACTGGTCTGTTCAGAGCCCTTCCCCATACAGTAGAACATGCCACACCAGTGTCCATTTTTGTCATTGGCTATTAAGAACAAACATTGCCATAGTTTTTGCAAATTCTGTGATTAAGTGTGAATGATGTGTGTTTTCTTCAGCTAGGTCGATGCACATTTGCATACTGTTTTTATTAGAACAATGGAAACTCAAGTATGTATTGACTGAAGGCACATTCTTATTGATCTTTGCTGTCAGTGCTTTCCGCATTTGACATTTTCATCTACAAAAGGAAGACAAAGGAATGCTCCTGGGAATGTATTGAAAAACCACCCAATAATATATCACCACCCATATCAGAAACACATTCAGCCACGTTACATACAGGAACATATACTTATAGCAAGTCACAAGGGACATGTTTTATAGCCTCAATCACAACATTTAGTACCACATTCAAACTACTGCAGGTAAAGAAAACCTTTTAGCAGACTGAGCAAACATCATTATTAATTTACATACAAGTGCATTTGTATCACTTAATGTTAATGTATTGACAACATGATTATTTAACGTCAGGGTGTTCTGGAAAATCTATTTTATCATCTAATGGATATCCATATGCTACTTAATGTATATATCAAGTCTGCATCAATATCTCACGTTGTGTGACATCTGTCATGTGCAGGGAGTTTATGGGTTGATGTGACTGTAGCCTTGAATGCCTGAATGATATATGAGGTTGACAAAGAGTGTGAAGGGTAGGCCAAACCAAGGAGGAGAAGTCATGGCAGAGATGGAGACATACAGTTGGCCATATCCACATTGTGTGTGGTTCAATGGAAAGAGCTAATGGCTAATCTAGCTAGCCTAAACCTACAGGAGTGGTGACGACTTCTGCTCTTTATGCTCTGTACTGTAGCTCTGCAGTGAGCTCTATGTCAGCTTACAATAGATCAAGGCAACAAATACCAGTTCACCCAATCTCATAGATGTCTAATTGGACACAGACTGAACACTCAACACAACTGCTGCTCCAAGCCACTGATCAAAAGTAGAAGTAAAGGTGAGATGGGAAAAATGAAAAAAAAGGCAATAACAATGGACCTAGAGATAGAGTGGAGTGGTATTGGACAAGGCAGTAGGGAGAGTGTGTTTTTGTGTTTGTGTGTGTGTCTTTTCAACGGGCAGCCAAGTTTCTAAAATATAATACAGTTGAAGCAGACACTTGGCATGAACAGTACAATAGTGCCCCCCCCCCCCTGTGTCTGGAACCTGAATACAAAAGAACCTTTTTACATGTCTACCCAGAGCAGATGGTACTGTATTGTGTAGAAGGTGTGTGTGTGTGTCCGTGTGTGTATGTGTGTGGCACATTGGGGTTGAGGGGGCCGGTGTTGAATACATGTGTCAATGTAAGTAGTCTCTATTCTGCCTGCATAGTTTTGTCTGCTCCAGATAAAGATCTAGTCCAAACACACCTCAGGCCCTCCAGAGAAGAAACATGTCACTGTATAGAGTTTACACAAAGCAGCAACAGTCCTCTAACAGCCAGTCAAGGCCTTTTAGTGTTATGCTGATTTTGACTCCTAAACTGTTTTGAGACACATATCATTTTGTGGATAAGTGAAGAGATGAAGAGAAATGGTAAAGGAGTGAGAAAGAGATAGATGATGGGAATTATGGAGACAACCTGTAGTTCCTCAAAGCTATCTCACTAAAAATATTGTCCACTTGACGAACAGCCTGATGTGACATCCGTTACCCTTTAGCAGAATTGGAGAGAAAGAATTGAGACATAGAGAACCACTTTAGATCAAAATAGAGACAACGATGCTCCAAGAGGGGGTACTCACCTCAAAATGGGTCTAAAAGCAACAGAGTTGAGTTTGGAAAAAAAGCAACACTGCAAAGACCTCCTCCTCATCTTGTACATGATGGTGGATGTGAATATCAATGCAATCAACGCCAAATAAGTTACGTTTTCTGTATAACCGTATATAAGTTTATCTTGATTTTACCTGAGCACACACTCTGTGAATCCCATTCTGAGCCCACCTACTGCTCGGATCTGTACATCCTAATCATCCAAGCAGACCATACAAGGTTTAGCAACTGCCTGAGATCTGTTTGGCTAACTTCCACTGAGAGGCAGAAAGATGATGTGGAGTCAGGAGAATCACTGGGACAGGAGAGACAACAAACAAAATGCTGTGATGCTTTTCTCAAATCACGGCTAAACAGACACAGAAGATATCCTTTACAGTAAATATAATAAACGACTGCCCACACACAACTGCAGACACAGACATGCATGCACACAAAACAAGAACATGTTAACAAATATAACTGACAGCATTAGCATGTTGTAGTTGATATGGTCTCCTTATCTCAGTATCAGTGTCCTACAGTAAATACTACGGACTGCAGTGTGTTCACTGGTTCACCAGATACTTTTTTCCTCACTTCTTGGATGGACAGCTTGCCACTAAAGCTTCAGTGAAAACAGATAATGCAAGAATAAATTAGTTTTTGCCTTTTTAGTTTTCTGGCAGTTGACATCTTCATCACTCTCTTGCTCTTTCTGTGTTTCACCAGGTTGCTTCCAGCTATGTAATGTCTTTCGTCAGAACATGGAGATAGACCAGTGTCTGCTGGAGTCTCTCCCCATTGGCCAGCGCCAGCGGCTGGTCCGGAGGATGCGCTGTGACCAAATAAGGGCGTACTACGAGAGGGAAAAAGGCCTTCAGAGACAACAAGGTGGCCTCAAGGTTCGAGCCCCGGCCACCCAGCGCAAGAAGCACCACGTCCGCTTCGGCCTCCCCGATGTCATACAGGATGCCATCATTCGCCATGACTACAAAGAAGGTGGGTTTGTAGGTGCACCTTAGAGAGAGTGTATGAGTGTTTTCTCATTATTAGTGTGTGTGTGTAAAGGAAAGATCTAGCTACTAGATTCACACACACACACACACACACACACACACACACACACACACACACACACACACACACACACACACACACACACACACACTCACACTCACTCACACTCACACTCACACACACACATGGGACAATACAGTGTTTGTTTATGACTCCAATCACACAATCTTTTCGGCTGGAAGTTGTCAACACCACTGAAAAAATCAGTGTGAAGCTTTTATCCTGATGCAAATTGCTTTCAATGACAGAAATACATTAGCAGCGATAACAATGCCTGCTGTAAAGAGCAAAACAGTAATGGCAGTCACTTTGTTATTTACATAAAAGAGCACTGCTCATTGGCAGTGAAAACGGGTTTTGAAATATTCTAATAAATGCAGAAACTAACAAAAGAACATATGACACAGCTTTTTGTAACACAAACATAAAGTAATGCATCAAAACAATTATCACCCTGTTAAACTGTTATCCCAGGGACAATGAACACTGGGCATTGGTGAACCATGCAGCCATTTGTTTTAAACAAATGAGAGCTTTCTTATTCTGGCTGTACTTGAATGATTTTGTCTTCCAGGAATGCAGATGACATTGAGATCGATTCAGATTTATCTGCTGCTAATTCGGGAAAAAAAAGAGCTTTCCTTAGGTGCATAACAGAGCATATCTCCCCTCTGCAGCAGCACTCCTGCCTACTTGTCTCCCAGTAATGACACACTCAAGTACTCAGGCTCGTTTTGTGATATCGGATACTCATAAACTTTAAGAGGTCGTCACACTCAAAAGGACATTGATTTTTTGGTCTAACCTCACTGTCTTTTCTTTTGACTATGCCAGTCGTTGACCCAGCTGTCCGGGTGTATCTGTGTCACTCCTACCAGCAGCCTTTGCAGGTCACCGTGTTAATCTCTGCTCTCTGGCTGCCAATTATCATTTTAAAACTCAGCTGGGTGACATGCTGTTTGATACTCATGGTACCTGTCTCTGTAAATAGAGTTTGTAAACTGTACATTATGTTGTATGTCGTCCTTATTGTTGTTCTGTTGTTTGTATGTTACATGTGTAACTAATGTCCTGCAGGTCACCCTTGAAAAAGAGATCTTTTGATCTCAAGGGGCTTTCACCTGGTTAAATAAAGGCTACACAAACAATTAGGTTCAGATGGGGTCTGAGGAAGCAGCCGGTGGACCGTTGCATCAGCCAGACAGAAAACAGGGTTCCTTGGCTTGGCATGAATCAGATCTGCTACATTTCTGTCTGCGTGATAGATTTCACTTTATCAGACTTGTTGAGTATGAGGGTCACTTGAAAGTTTTGTATTTCATTTATGTTACCCTGTGTTGGCCTGCCTTGTTCTTGCAGTGTCTCTTAGTGAGTTAACACTTGTTTGGGTGGATCAGTACTATCAATATCTTGACAATAGTTCTCGAGCATTCCTCACTTGACTTCATTTGATGACAACTAACTTGTTCATACTGTGCTGCTTAAGTTGGTTCTCCCTTCTTCTTTTTTGTACACAGTGATGGGGGTTTACCTAAACTAGTACTTTCCCCAGAGTAATGTGGCAGTCCAAAGGTGTTCATCTGGTTGGTAGAGGTCAAAACTGAAGAGATTTGTATTCTTACTTATTTGACAATGCCAAGATCCACTCGTGTCTTGCCTAGAAAGCAGAACTTGTACCTCTTTGTGATGCAGATTGATCATCATATCTGTATCAGATGATACCAGAAAAATATTGCAATTTCTTGATTATTTTATGCTTTCCGCATTATCGTTAAAGGGATTCATGAGAGGAAGGATTAAGTGTGGAGTGTGAGACTAATGGACTCATCGTATGGAGCCAACAAAGGAATGAACGCTGTGTTAACTGATATCATTGCTGTCATCTTGAATGAACTGAACACTTCTTAATTTGATTAGTTTTCAATTCTCAGCCCTGTGTTCCCCAGATTGTGGAAATGAATGTAACAATGGATGAAAATATGTTTTTGGCAACTAATCATTGTTTTTCAAATCAAATAAGACCGGGAGAAATAAAAGGAGAGGTAAAAAGAAGGGAAAGCAATCGGGTGAACGTTTTAATTAAAACCTGTTTTCAGTGAGCTGGGTTTAGAACATGTGCAGAAACTCAATCTGCTGACAAGGCAGCCGGTAATCAGAGATCTCTCACACACAGTCACACAAGGATTTATTTCTTATCGGTCGTATTTTACAGGAAATAGGATGAATGAGATAGTGGCAGGATGGAGAACAAAGGAAAGGTTGACCACAAAGGTAAAAGGAAAAATTGCAAAGACAAAGACATGTAAAAGCAGCAAAACAGAAGCGTTAAATTAGGAAGGATATTGAACGGTAAGGGGTAAAATAACTACTGTACCTGGACCACACAGCCCAATACTATAGGAGCAATACTGTATACCTCATTTCCTTTCTCCATTCACATCTGTCCTATATAAACATCTGGCTCACTTGCGTTTGACATTTGGTGAAATTGCTTTTCCCAAACCAATCTCTTAACTTCATGAAAGAAAGACACAAGTGGAACGGGAGCAGCTGTTGGCTTGTAGGCATGTAACTTACAATATATTTGTATTATGTCTTCCCCTTTCAACTAAATAATGATATTAAATATGATATTTGGATGTCTGTTGTACTCGTGGTGACCAGTCCTGGCAAAACACAATGTGAGAAAAGTTGATTTGCAAACACTTAAGAAAGGTGAGCAGCAATTCAGTTACATTTCTGAGGACAATTTAGTTAGAGTCTGAGTGGACTGTAGTATCACATCATCTGGGACACATGTACTTGGAATGACACATGTATGGTTTGAAAACCCATCTTGTAAAAACTTTACAGGTTAGACAACAACCCATGTTGATAGCTAATTGTTCTTTAGTAAAACATTGAACCCTTATCCATCCAATGAAGTACTACAGCCCCATTCTTACTAATATATTTATCACATTTTCTATGGGTAAACATATCTGTTAAATCCTCTGACATTACTATATTTGTTTGGTTTCATGCATGTGTGTGCATGTGCAGGTTTTCTTTTAGACATGCAATTCGACTCTAAAGCATCCGGGAGCTCTTCCGTTATTGATCAGAGTATAGATCCAGTCCTTCAGGCACAGCGCAGGGACTCGGACTGCAATCAGTTCTCCATAGCGGGGAAGTGAAGCCAGCAGAGGTAATAGTCATAGGTAATAGCTTCCAGATTTGAGTGGTGTTTTGAAGCTTTGCCTTAGACACGATTCATAAAACTGAATCACAGCACAGCTAAAATAAGAACATGTGCACATCGATGGCTAGTGTTATATACAGTATGTATTGTTCAGCCATTAGTGTTAATGCACTCACCACCCCCACATTAGTGCAGCAAAGCTTCTTCACAAACAGAGCAGGCACTTTTCATGGAAAGTTAAAATAGGGATTTGCTCCATTAAATCACTCCTAAATACCTGGTAAAAGTTCTCCTGATGCTCACAATTGATCCAATGTATTACACAATCAAATTGTATTCATCACAACCTAGTGTCAGGGTTGTGTACGCAGGTATATGCTAAACTGTATTTCTCTGCACTTTGTTATAGTTTGTGTGTCCTATATTCTCGGGTAGACACCTTGTAAGTGTGCTTACTGTGCTAGACAGTATCACGGATGAAGTAAAACATGTACCACTCGGAGGTCGGGATGTTTCTACTGTGATATGAAACTCCAGATATTTAGCTTGTAATTTATTATTAGTCAGATTAATAGATTAAACACTCAGGTGTCATGCGGAGAAAACATGTCAAATTGTTAATGTGAGAAATGTAAGATTATGAAAATATATGTATATAATCTCAGAAAAAAACAGACAGGGAAGTGGAGAGACCTATAATATGGATGTTAGAGGACAACATTGATATGTTTCTAAACTTTCTACAATTGAGTGATTGAAGCCATGTCAACAGTGTTGTGGTTTTGACAGAACTGGGTCTAGGCCCACAGAGGTGTTGGAGAAATAAGTAATAATAGCTTTAACTGAAATCCAATTGAAACCTTCAAACTCTCAGTCTGATACAGCAGGGATCCTTTTAGTGCCAAATGCAGCCTCCTGCAGCATATTGAACATTCACACCGGCAATATAGTGTTTCTCTGAGCTTCTAAAATTACATTTTTGGTTCACTTGATGACTCATCGCTGAATCTTTTTATATAACAGTTTGCAAAGGATCGAAGCCAGCATGAAACATAAAAGTACTTTATTAAATAATCTTCTCACAAAGGTCATTACAAATAAATGTCTTCCTTCTATGTTTGAGTATTTGGATTAAACCAAGTGGGAAGAGTGTGTAATGACACTCCTTTCCCCAATATGGTGAGCACATATTATTTAGGGGTTGAAATCAATTCACTGTGTTTACTGTGAATGTTTTATCAATGTCATCCATAAAATCATTTCATATCTCAACAAGTGGGCAGGAGACCCCTGTTCCATTTCACAGAACTCCTCATACGGTAATCTGCATTCAGAGTCAAGCTTTATTGGAAAACTGTACAAGTGCCTTTCTTTCATCATGATCGAGATGATGGAAACATGTGAAGCTCATTTCAGAAACATGGGGCGGTGAGGTGAGACAGAGCTACTCGTGAGTATGACTGTGTGATAAGGACTGGAGAGACAGCAGCATTTATAAGACTGAGGGATGTGGACAGAATCTCATACATGGCTGCACGGAGGAATGATGGGAGAATATGTCTGGTCGCTATATGAGAAAATTGGCAATATTTCTGTAAGTGGCATATAATGGAGGATGCATTACAGGGACTTTATTAAATTCATGGAATGTCACGGCCCAGTAGGATTTAGAGGAGCCACATAATAAAAAGAGAGGCTGAAGAAAAGTACATTCAATATTGTACTGTATCTACAATTGTATCAATATAAATGTGCAATATATCTACTTCAACAAGTTTAAGATCTGCAATAAATAATATTATTATCACTTACATGGCTTTCTGTGCAGGTTTATGAGAATATTTCTTAACTAAAAAAACGTTTCAGAGGAGGAGAAAAGATAATGTATTTTGTTACCTGTCAAAGGTGTGCAATTTTCAGTATAAGCTAGAAATAATGTATTCAGGTATCATACAATCACAGAGACGGTTAAAGGACAAAACGTCTGTCAGTCTGAATGATGAGCAGGTGAGTGGTCAGGAGTCAGAGCCGTAATATCTCCCTGTACCTGGTGTTAGCTGCACTTTGCCTGTAGTCCCTGATGCATGTCGATCAATCCTCACATTATTTAGGTTGCTCTCTCAACCTCTCTCCCCCTCTCTCTCTCTTTTCTACTCTGCTACTGGTTCCTATCTGGTTTCCATGGAAACTCCACATACTTCTCGAACAGCTGTTTTGCAATTTTCCACAAAATGACAGCCGACTTTGCTTCGCACCCACTCTCCATTCCCCTATCAGTACCCTCCTAATAAAGGGGTAACCAACACACAGAAAACACACTCCGAAACTCACAGCTACATACAGTATAGAAGTTTAACATAGAGATACAACTACTGTTGTTGCTTTGGTGTGTGTATAATACAGTTGTTCTAAAGATATACATCTCTATGGTGACAAGAGTTTATTTTCTCTTTAAACTACATTAAAACATGCGTTCTTTACTATAAGCCTAAAACACTCTTAAGATGCTCCTAAGTAGATAATTTCCTCTCAACTTTCTTGGTGGATATCACCTTTTCTAGTTAAATCACTAGATAATAGGATGTTGTATGAATAATAACACATCTCTAACTACAGTAATGTCAAAGTAGCCTGCATTATGTATTAGCACAGCTGGGATTTACCTTAAGCCAATCAGATTGGTTGCCATTTACAGCAGCATCTGAGCCTTGGGACAAGCAGTCATTTGTATCCATTCTCTGATCGACTTGACAAATGGCTTCTTCCCTCTGTGGGTAAAATCCCAGGACGGGGGATTTTATAATCAATATTTTAGAATGGAAGAATCCAGGGATCCACTGATGACCAAAACGAAAGGGTGGAATGATTACATCGAGTGAAACCTGTTGAACTGTTCATATAGACTACTGAATACACAGGAAACAATATGTGATCCTACTTCTTTAGTTACACTGCTTTCAAACGAATGATTGACATGTTTACCTAATAATGCTGTCAATATGACTAATGCAAAAAGCAAATGGACACAGTTGATCCCTGGGTTTTACAAAAAGACTACAATCAAGGTTGATTTTGAAAAATCTGCCAATGGTACAACCGTGCTATTGGTCTCTAATGGCCATATCGCCGCCAGACAAATGCTTTGCTTATTGCTGTATCTATTGACCTTTCACCAAATCCAATGCCATAAAACTCTGGTAGATCCACGCATCAATGACCAATACTAACTGGCTCTAAAAATTGGGAAGTTGTCAGACCAGAGCGACCCTTACTATGGAAGTTCTTTTATTTTTTATAAATCATTCTCTAGAATGCATGCTTAAAAATCACTGCTCCACATTAGCCATGAGCAGCCCTGTAATATACGGTTTGATCGACAGGAAAGCAAGAGCATTATCTATTCCCTGTTGACGACTTTAGTGCTTGATGAGCCATAATTGGGGGTTTATGGTCGGTGCCCTACAGTATGTTGAGGAGACGGGAGATAATTGCTCTGATTGACTTAAAAGGTTGGCCAGTTTGTTTCTCAGCAACCGTTTAAAGGCCATTAAGCACTGGTGGCCATTAGAAGAGTGGGAACATGCCTGTGCACAGTATGTGTTCGGTATGTGTATGCTTAGTCAATTAACTGATAAGTGAGCTGACAGAAAATGAACTGATGACAGCATTTATAATTGATACATGCTAAAGTAATCTCTCAATGGTTCAAACTAATTTAATTCATTTGCTTAATTACATCTTTGTAAATGTTATACTTTCAAAGCATGGATGTTTCTCAAACTGTGTCAGATTTAATAAGTAGGGTTGCAGCTGAGAGTTATTTGTATTACATATCTATACTGATATTTCGTACAGATTTAATGTGTTATATATTGTAAGTGAGTATGTACAGTATGGGGTCTGGCAGTGGGTGGGTAAAGGCATGACACACTGAACATGGTCATCTGTGTTTATGAAATATACAAATGACGGAGGTTAACCTATATGTTTATGCACACAGATACACGCCTTTATACTTTGTGGTGCCATTGAATTGTATGTTTAACCAACGGCTTTAAAGACAGTTTCTTTCACATTTTATAAGGAGGGTTTTTTGCAAAGCTGTTGATAAATACTTCAATTGTTTTACTCACATTGTGTTCATGCTTGCAGCAATGATTAAACATGTTGTAGGTTCAGACAGAAGCAGAGAGTTTGGTATTGATCTGAGGGGAGAAGAGAGTGTAACAGCTGTAGCTTGGTAATGAGTTTAGCGAGTCATAGACCGGTACATGTTCAGTAATCATCAAGGCTGCGTCAAGTAGAGTGTGTTAAATCAGACGTATAATAGTTTTTGAGGCCATAATAAAGTTCTTTATTTTTGCGTTATTATTATAATACTGTTTTATGTTCGTCAGCTATTGTATTCATTAATTGATGGCAAAAAAAGGTCATCCTATGTATTTCAACTTTTATATGTTCATATAATAACAGGATCTACTACTCTACTCTTTTAAAATATACTTGCTGTGTGTGTGTGTGTTTATGTGGCTGTGTGTGGATGGGATTAGGTTATTTAAGCATGTCTGTCTACATAATGACCCTTCTAAGTAAAATGACCTCATGGGGGTCATCAACAGGCTTAATTTGCTAGAATTATCACCACCGTAATTACCTTGGTTTCTGTCTTCAGATGGTAGTTTCCTGCTTAAAGACTGTGTGTGTGTGTGCGTGTGTGTGTGTGTGTGTGGTGATTACGTGACAGTGGTGGCTGTTTTGTTGGGAGACATTCTTCCAGGGTTTAGTCAGTATCCATCTAGTGCTGTCAGTGTCAGTATAATCACATATGTCCAAACCACCTCCCTCTCTCCTAGCCTCCTCTTGTTTGCCCATCCTGCTCTATTTATCACATAGAGTCACACACTCCAGTTCTCTCTCTCTCTCTCTCCTGCTCTCTGTCCTCTCTCCCCTGCTGTCTTCTCGTTCCCTTTTGGTACATTACATAAATAATATATCAGTGGTATAGTGAAATCGCTGCAACCTTGTTCAGCCTACTACTACTTTCATATTTTATGGCTGACTGCGTGAACTTGTTTGTAGTGATCTGTGTTTCCCTCAGTAGATCTGTGTCAGTGTGTGAGTGGGTTGCTGCTCACTGGAGCTTACACTGTGTGACGTGAGGCTTTGCAACCTAGAGGCTTTCTGACCTGCTGCTGGGAAAAGGAGCTACCAAACACACTGATCCACACTGATCCACATGGACAGTCAGAGGACACACAACGCACATTGGTTCTGATAGAGTGGCAGTGATTAGTGCGTGTGTGTGTGTAAGTGTGTTAGGCCTCATGTGTCTTCACTATATGCCCTAAGCACCCTCTCTGTCTTCACATACAGGAAGTGTTAACACATGGATGTTTGTTGTGTTACAGTGTTGCATCTCCTGAAGGAGGGAGCAGACCCCAACACTCCCATCTCTGCTGGCGGAACTTTGCTACACCTGGTAACTCGCACCAAAACAAATACAGACTGAAAATTACAGTTTTGTGCACTTTTAATGCAATTACAGCTAATCAAGTCAATTGTATTATTTTTAAATCACCTCCTGTCAAGATTAAGTAATATAAATAACATATTTTTACAATAAATGTTTACTTTGTTTGAGATATTAATAAATAGTGTGATATAGTTATTTAAATGCCTAATAAATCATACTTTAATTGCAATATACCTTTATTTGTATTACACAGGAGATGCTTTTCTTTCCCCTGCTATTATCATATAGGCAAACTCTACCTCCTAATTACTCTTTCTTTATTCTTTCAAAGTGATTTATGACATATATATTTTTTAATAATTGTAAAACTAGAAAACATGCATTAATTAAAAAAAGTTGCAGCAAAAACTGAGGCTGTTTTTAAGTCTCAATAACTGTTCTCCTTGCCTTTTATCACTTAGCATTTTACCCCTGTAGCAATACAAGTGTAAAGTTGTTTAAATGGTTGTACAATACATTTTTCCCATTATTATGCAGTGAACCACTCATGTGCACTGTTTATTGTTAGCAGTGCTCCAGGAAATGTACATATTTGGAAAGTAATTATAATGCCATCCGCTGTGCTTTCATCCTGCAGTGTGCTCGCCATGACAACGTGTTTGCGGCAGAAGTTCTGATTGAGCGAGGCCTGAACGTGAACCTGCAGGACGAAGACCTGTGGACCGCCCTGCACGTGGCGTGTGTGTGCGACCATGCAGACGTGGTGCTGCTCCTGCTGCTGGTAAGACATGAACACCTGGTATATTGGGCGAATAACAACCATTTGCATGCATCAATGGACACACATTTTGTAATTGAGTTATTTTCTCGTTATTCCAAGAGTCTCCGCTACAAATTAGATCAGTGTTTCGGAAAGTGTCGACATACTAGCTCCACGTTTAGAATCAGCTCCGAGCCATTGGCCGTGTTTACATTAGAAATGTCTTTTCAAGTTGAGCCTTTTGGATTACTGAGGGTCTGAAACACGACTTTCTATTCTCTCACAAACCCCGCTGAATAACAGGATGAGAACATTTATTATGTGGGCATTAGCATGATATCAAAGGGAGAGCCTGCTCTGCGGAGGATGTTCCCAGCTCCTGTCGGGTCTGTCTTGACGGAGCTGCGGTCGTACTGATTAGGTCCATGACGAGAGCGGGGCCAGCTGCAGGGGAGGGGGTGCACCTCCAGCCGAGTCACTCAGTGGGCTGGTTCTGTTCTGCTGGTGCTGATTAGACCCAGGGAGGGTTCACTGTATCCAGTACAGGCTGGCTCTGCTGATTGGGTCCTGAGTGATTGCTTGCTGTTTGTCTGCGGGGCAGGAAGGAGCTGTCCCTGAGAGGAATGGATGTTTGAAGATCTGCCAGGGAAAAGTGGATCTGTCAGTCTGTATGACTGCCGCTTCATGTGTATGTTTGTGTATTTGCATGTATTTAATTTCCTTCAAAGCAAAGACTCATGCAGGCGGCCTAGCTTGTATAGGAGGCTGTGATATAGATACACCAAATGCAATTTATGCAGTGAGTTATGCTTTCATGATACGCAATACCACGGGTGAGAGGGAGAGAGATTTAATTCTGGTGCCTTGGAGGCAGTATCGAAATGTCTCCCATACACTACCAAGTCAGAACCAGTTCCTTATAAATGAGGTCATAGTTATTTACTGTTGGAAGAGAGCAGGCGGTAAAGAAAAAAGGGTTAGAAAATCTGTAAGAAAAATAGGAAATCAGATTTAACACTGTGAAAAGTTCAAACATTTTCCAAGCTTACTCTGAAGCAACACCAAAACATATCTTCAGCTTTCAGAAGCTTGAATGCCCTTTGATACACTGCGCTTATTTATTTGACTGTGTGCATGTGAATATGCCCTTGTGCGTGTCTCTGCGGTTGTGAGTGGACTAGCCAAGTAAAATATTTAGAAAAGTATACATTTTCCATAAGGATGCACAATATTATCGACTTATTTTTGTCCCTTTAGGGTAAGATAAGCCCTTGAGTTTCTTTCCTGGTACCATCGGCAGGAAACCCCAATGCTCTTCCTGTCTAACGGTAAAAATAGCTTCAGTCAAGCAACATTTCCGATAGAGAGCCAGTATCCCTTTTCTTCTATTTATTCATTTTGACAACCATCTTCTCCGCGAACCGTGCCAGTGCTCAGTCATTCATTTTGTACTCAAGCTGCAGCCTTATCAGAAATGTAAGTGTAGGATCTTCCCTCTGAATATAGCAGGTTTATTTTTTTAATGGGAAGTGGAATCGTGGTCTCGCCAGAGGAGCTTGACTGGCAGCTTTATCTTTGATTGGCAATATGTACTAATCTGTTGTGTCCTCCTCCTCCATCTCTTCCTGCGCTTCCCTCCCCTCGTCCTCTGTCTCTATGTCCTTGATTTCCTGTCTCCAGTTCCAGGGAGTTTTTTTTTTTTTGCTGACTGAGATGTTACCAAGCTTTTCTCGTGAGTAAAGGAGGAGGGGTTGATTAGAAGTCATTGTGGCACAGCGTCCGGATTGGCAGAAATGTTCATTCTCTTATCTCCTGCCTCCAAACAGCGGAGGAGGAAGTAAGCCATTTCTAAACTGTCTCATTCCCACTCCATTTCTAAATACACTCCTAAAGCTACTCCGAGCTCCAGCTCTGGTTAATGTTGGTCATTGAGAACCTGCCAGGATTAACTAACTATTCAGAATAGAAAACATGACAGGGTGTGTAGGCTTTATGAATGATTCCACTAAAATATGACATTGTTACTGTCATTTTCAATGGGGAATACTGTCTGATTAACTAACAAAACCCGATAGACCTTCACATTTTCATGAAGATTTCAATGTAGTAGGACTTGGCTCATACATATGCATTAGGAAGCATCAACAGCGCCTCACAATCTCCATGTGCTACATTTTAGCTGACCTTTTATTCAAAGCCACGGCCCACAAGATACTTATCAAGTCTTACTTCTCAATTAGAAATTCCTCATGTGCTATCTTGTGAAACGCTGAACTGAAAAGATGTGGTAAGTGATTAGACCTAATCACAGACTGGCCCTAATTCTGATTAAGTGTCTCCTTGAGAGGAACTACACAGTGTTGAAAATATGGACTCTTGGAGAGCATAATAATGAGTCTCTGAAATGGTTTACCACTTCAACTGAGGATTTTTTGTTTTTATTCATAATAATGATCTTTCGTCCTCTTCTGTCATACCTTCTCTGATACTCAAATTCAGTCCCCAGACTTAAGCTAGGGAAGATGTAGCAATAATTTGATCCCTGGGAGACAGGTTCTTCTCCAAATGTTATTTCTCATCGTACTGCTACAAACCCAACGGGGTTACAGTTGTAGTCAAAGTGACCCACTTTCATGGCTTGTAAATGATGAATTTAAAACTCCTGAACTCTGAGTCCTTTGAAGTGAAATTATTAACAGTAAGCCCCCGGCTGCTTCGAGCTCCACATCCCACCAGTTGAATTTGGTGGATTTCTTGTTGATAATGTAGCCCCCCCTCCTCCGAACATGAGTTCATTAAGCAATTGTTGCACACCACTATTCTCTTTGCTCTGTAATCTGCTTTAGTTGTAGTCCCAGAACTTTGAAGTCTAAACCATTTTTGGATTTCTAAGTATTTGTGCTTAATGAAGTCTATATTTCAATTCAAATAAAGACTTTTTCAACCGACTCTTGGTTAGATATATTGAAATAAATGTGTTTATCTTAAAACATTTGAGGAAATATTTAATGTTGTTGTGAAGATTTGTCCTCAGTTTTATGTTTGTTAACATGACAGTAGGTTGTGTTATCCTTGCATTAGATTCCTCATCAAGTCAATGTGCAATCACAACAGAAAGCACTGACACATGCCATGTGGTGATTTAGAAAAAAGTGATCATTACACATTTAAAAACTTCAGTGTGGCAGGCCACAGCTGAAATGATGTTGACAATCCTCAATTGCTTCTACATTTATTTGTCGCAGCTTTTTGATAATCATGTTTGACGTTTCCTTGACACTGGAATACATTTTTGTGAAATGAAAAATATTGGTTTGTTAGTTTTTAATCAGAGAAAGCTTTGGGTTTAGCGAGGGAGGCGTGTGGTGCAGTGGGTTGTGCGTTGGTGTTCGGATCAGGGGGTCACAGGTTCAAACCCCACTGCAGTCAGCATGTCGTTGTGTCCCTGAGACACTTCACCCCAAGTTGCTCCTGTGGGGATTGCTCACAGTATTGAGTATGTAAGTCGCTTTGGATAAAGCGTCTAACAAGTGACATGTAATGTAATGTGATTTTATATAGGAGAGTCTAATAATAGTGTGTATGGATAGAGTGTATCCCTGCGTCGGATGCTCTCCACTGGGCTGTGACAGTGTGACTCCCCCTGGGAAAGCTTTCAGTGCATATCTGCTGGTTGTTATTGATTCTGTAACAGTCACTGCACCTAACAACTGCCATTATGAACCACGGACAGCGTAATATAAACAGATTTCCATTTCTGCCACAGCCGGGGTGGATTTATCAAAATGTGTCAAGGAGCGTGTCGGGGTCAAAAGTCAACTTGTTAACTCGCAGCCTGTGAGGCCAGACAGCACCGACTCCTTTATACCTGTCAGTTCATATCATGTGAGCTCAGACACATTATTAATGTGTCTGTATCAATGGCCCACACATCACACTTACTTCACCATAATCTGCTTGTTTTGGACATAAAAGGAAATTCAGAATATATTTTTCTGTTGTGACTGATTGTTATTGTTATCAAAGTGTGTAAAACTACTCTAGGCTTAAGAAGGCAAGTGTAGCAATTTCACTTTATAAGTTAGCACATGGCTCATGATTTTATTCAAAGTATTGAAACGTCCCCGCAGTATAACTATACATGCATTTTATCCTGTTTTTTTCTCCTCCTAGATTTTGAAAATAAAATGACTTTTTGTATAGCTTTGCTCACAGCCAGTCACCCCAAGTGTTCATGGGTTAACGCAACCAGTGATTGACCTTCTAATGCAGCAGCTACAAACCTAAAAGTGTGTGGTGTGGTAAAGTCAAGTGCGGTGTATTTCACTGAGTAAAAATTATTTGCATGTAACGTGCCTACATTCTTCTATTCTAATGATGGTTATAGAATGAAGTTAAAGAAAATGTATCAAAAGGAGTAATCTGTTGGTATTGGTATTGCTTTAAAGGTACTGGTAACAACAAATGTTCTCTCTCTGCCCTATGTCTGACCGAAAGGGAAAGACATGTCTTTCTGTCAGCTGATAGCTTTACTGTATATAGCCAGACCCCCATTGACTTTTACTGGACCTTGAAGTGAATTGTCTGGGTTAGTGCACCCCTTTACTAACCACTGTGCATCACACACACACACACACACACACACACACACACACACACACACACACACACACACACACACACACACACACACACACACACACACACACACACACACACACACACACACACACACGCACAATAACACATGTTGACCATAGACTTTATATGAAGATGTTAACAGAGGCTACCAGAGAGCTGTCAGGTTTTATAAATAAGTGGATTAGGCATATATGTAAGGAATATAGATGGAGCAGTCTAAATGTGTCATTCGAAGAAAAATGTAGGGCTGAGGGATGGTGTGTGTGTGTGTATGTGGGGGGGGGATAGAGGTGGGGGGGGGATAGAGGTGGGTGGAGGGGGCGATAATAATTTGCCCTCTCTCTGACTCACTCATCTCATCTCTCCTGCTCTTCAAGCTGTGCTTCACGTAGCGATAAGGTTTTCTTGTTTGTGAATAGTCACGAAGCAGCAGCTGATATTTTTTAATGTTAATTAATTCCCTTTGTTAACCCCTAACTAACCCTTATTACTGAGTGAACACAGCTCCCAGTAGACCACACAGAGGGGTTCAGTGCACAATGGAACTGCAAAGCTCACCAGAACAAATCCTCTGATAACTGGAATCAACTGCATTGTGTTGCCTTTATTGAGGTGTAATTGCTCAGGATTTCTTGGATGACATTGTTTTCCTCTGAATATCCGCACAACTTTTTTGTAATTAGCAGAATCAGCAGTCGTCTTATTTATATCAATTAAAAATGGCAAGGTTGCTCTGAGGGTTTCAGGCTCAGTGTCCTTGTGGTTTTGCTGCTCTGTTTTCAGAGCACTAAGGTTAACAGCTCTTGTGTTGCTATTTTCTTCTCATTTGTTCCTGTCCCCAACCCTTCCCTCTCTTTCTGCTTGAGGACCAGGTCATAAATCTCTTTGCCACGCTCCAACTCGGTCGTTAGAATTCTATTAGCTGTAAATATTCAATAAGGATCCTCACTTAGAATCCCCTGTCCCTGTTATCAGACCTGGTCCAGCTACGATCGTTACACTGGCTTGTCTTTTATGTTTAAGTCAAACAACAAGAAGCAATTTACGTCTGGATGCTGACAATTGCCTCTTGAAAAGATGTACTTCTAGTACCCAACCCAAGAGGGGATGATAAAAGTGAAAAGGACAGAATGTAAGTCCAGGAGTACATTGTGAATATCTTGTACACATTTCTGCTCTACTGGTGAAGCATTGCAACATTTTTACAAATAATAATGCAGTTGAGTTCCTCCAAATAAAGGCAATCAATCATAGCCATATTGAGACAAACGACTGTGCTGTTGTCAGAGTAACAGTCATTAAAGCAGCCCGAGGGAAGGCCTACCATGTTATCTCATACTATAACAGTAAATACTGTGGCAGGGTCCTTGTTGAGTAAATACACATTAATCATGTCACACACTCACCCCGATGAACCAGGTAACGGTAACCAGCACCCTCGCTCTTCCCCACCCCAACCCCCCGGGCCGTTTTTTAATGAGTTATTTAATTCACTATATTGTTTGTAAAAATCACCATGATTCTCCTCAGGTATACGCCTCTGGGAAGCCAAGATAATTGTGCCCACTTCATCATTGATTCGAGTCTGATGAATGACCCTGGCCAACACTCAGTTTATTTGTGTCTTCTCTGCCTTTTTTCTGCTGTGCACGTTGAAGTCCGGGGTGAATGTGCTGCTGCAGGATGTCAACGGAAACATTCCTCTTGACTACGCATCCGAGGGAACTGAGACCAGCTACATCCTCCGAAAACACCTGGAGGAAAATGGTATAACTCAACTCTTATTTGTTTTTGTGTTCCACGCATGTTATCGTCCCCCTTTCAAATAGAGAACAATAGCAATAGTATTTCATTGAGGAAGCCAACGGATAATTTAAATACTGTAGCTGGTACGTCATGCTCACAGGTAACCGGGAGGTGTTTTGTTTGTGTGTGAAGGTGAAGTATACCCACAGGCGTAATGATGGTGGGTTGCGATTGGGGCTCTTGTCTCCCACAGAGAAAGTAGAAGGTCAACACAGGAGAGGGGACTCCATGAGATAAAGGCAAAGGCAGGTTGGAGGCACACAGGGACAAACGTATTGGGACCAGAGATGGTGACAGAGGGGGAGGCAGGGCAGAATGCCAGAGAAATACAGAGAGACAGAGAAAAAGGGGAACAGGAATCATGCTGACAAAACTAGACAGAAACAGATGTAGACACTGATGGAGGGTCTCCCCTCATCCATCTGCCATCGGCCACAAGTTCACATGACAAATGCCAGCTTCTGACTGCAGACAGCTAACTCATCAAAGCTCCGACCACACATACACACCCACACCCACACACCCAGTCTCACTTTCTGACTCCCAAAGCACTTAATTTTTTGAGACTGTTCTCTGCCTCTGTCTGCCCAACCCCATGGTGCTCTCCCTCCTGCCTAGCTTCAGCTCCCATGATACCCCCCCCCCCCCATCACACTGGGCTTTGCCACCATGAAACACGCATAGGCTCACCCTGTTCTGTTGCTATAGCAACTTGGTTTTACAGTTTCCATTCCCACTTAGTTTGTGGGAAAAAGACAAACTGTACATGTGTCTCCACACCAGCAAGAAGTAGAAATGTTGTTTTCCTATTTGTTGTCTTAGCTCAAGTCGTTTGTCTTTTTGTTGACACCGTTTTTTCTCAATGTATTGACACAGTATAGAACAATAACTTTCTTCTTATGTTAATGTCTCATGAGCATGTCTTAAAAAGCTTCACATCCAGTGGCTCTCATTTGTTTACAAAGACAAACTCATTGATTAGCTAATCCAACCAGTCTACTCTGAAAAGTCCCATTAGTTAGTTCCCTGGGGCTAAAATATAGATTGATTGAAAATCAATTCCTGCTATTACCGCAACCAAAGTCCGGTCCAGTGTGTGTATGTGGTTAGTTGGCAGTGCATTGATCTTCATAGTTTTTGGATAGACCTTGTGTCAGCCCTGTATTGATCAACCTCCTGATTTATTTGTATTGATTTGTCATCAACATAAGGATCACATATAGCCATCTTTTAATCCGCCAGGCTTGATAACTGTGTTATGCAATTTTTAATGTATTCACACGGATGCTACATAAACAGCCAACATCCTACCTAAAATATGATTCTGTAGTTGTGTTGTAACACAGTTTGACCCTGTATGACCACTATCAGATAAAGTCGTCCTGAAGGCAAATTCTGTTGAAAAATAAAGTTCTGCATAAAACTGGTTTATATTTATATGCAAAATGTGTCAGACCCCTTTACCTAAATGCAACCCATCCCTAGATATTGCGAAAGCCAGCAAACTAACTAAACATTTGAACCTGTGTATGAGGTTAAAAGGATGTGTTGGACAGTTTGGGAAATATGCATTATTGCCTTCTTGTTTAGAGTTAGATAGATAAGACACATAACAGAACATGTTCTTTGAAGTCAAGCTAGCTGTTTGACTGGGTCCCAGTTGCTATGCTGGAAGCCAATGAAATGCCTTTCTGTTGCTACACTAAACGTCCCCTGACTATAGACTCTTTAACACAAAGATATGAGAGTACTTACTCTAACATGTGTCTCTATTGTGTTTTTAGGTGTGGATGTGTCATCCATGCATGCAATGAAGATGCAGAGACCAAGCACAATGCTGTCTGATGTGAGACAGCTTGTAGCCAAGGGGGAAAGCATCAACCAGCCCAATGATGACGGGGTCACTCTGGTGAGTAAGGCCACATGGGGTCAGTGTGTGTGAGTTGACCCCTTTGTGTCTCTGTTCCCCTGGTTTTGGATTATTGTCTTCCTTGAAGTTTTTTATTAGATACTGTAGCTTCAACTTTTTACTCTCATAACTTTATCATTCCTTCTTTCTCTCTCTCTCTCTCCCTGAAGATCCACATAGCGTCCGCCAGTGGTTATAGAGAAGTGGTTTCTGTGTTGTTGGAGAGCGGGGCGGACCCTCATCCTGCTGACAACAACTTCTGGACCCCTCTTCACCTGGCTGCTAAATATGGACAGGTAATTCACAGCTGCTCAACAAATTGTCAAAATGCTTTTAATGAAGTAGTTTCCTAATGTAACCTCTAGTAGCTGAATTGATCGGATGTGATGAAGTCATTAATGAAATAACGAGGAGATTATTGACGGATTGATTGTTCCTCCGAGGCAGTTGCCCCCGGTTACCCTGCACACACTCTGATAAACTTCTCTTTTTGGGCTTACAGCATTTTATATTAGCAGTTTAATGGTCTCTCTTAGTGGAAAGGAGATTGATTTCTAGATGGGGCGGAGGAGAGCTTTTGGAGCAATGAGGTTTGGAAGGGTTCCAACTATGAAGGAGAGGAAGTGATCATGTTCACATCTTGCTGACCCAACTGGATATTTAATTACATTTCTGTGCTGTGGCTGCTGACAAAGAGAATTTATTCAGTTGGTATTAAGAGTCTCTCTCTAGTTCTTTGGTTCATCTACCCTGAAGCCATGTTTTTTTTCCCCTACTAGAGTGGGTTTTGAACATTCTTGCTACTCTTTTTTCTGTTTCATTCATGCAGATCTGCTTCCTTTTTTATTCCTCTCGCACAATCCGTCATCCATTTGTTGGATGAAAAAATAATCAGTATTCAGTCAATATAGATGTACAATCTTCTAAATGGACTTATAACCTTCTTGTGTCTTTGTTTTTAAACTTTCTGCATACTCAATTACTCTGTGTGAGTGTGAGTAATATGTAAGTGCATCTGACTGAAGAGTGGCAGTCTAGAGGATTGCAGAATCGATTGGCTGGCCTTACAGTGCTAAATCACCTCAGCCATCGGCTCTTTACTGGTGCCAGTGCTCTGCCTCATGCATACCAACTACTCCCTGGGCCTTCTTAACTCTCACTTCCTGTCACCGTTCCCTTATACTGACAGTGACACGTCAGTAATGTAGGACAGTGCGGGTTTAAGATGTGTGTATATATGCAGCAAACTAGCACAAGCAGACTGTTGCCTGGAAACACTTGCTGGCAACTGTAACACTAGCTGGTATGTTAAACCCAAAGACCCCCTTCTGCAATGTGCCGTATGTACTACTGTACACTCACCCTTTAAGAAGATACATGACCCTATTACTGCAGTTAATTAAGCTTCCTTCTCCCGGTCTTGTGGTAAGTTGGACCCTCGCTTGGCGCCCTCGGTGTGAGTCGAGGCTTTTCAAGATGTGTTCTCTTGAGGAAAGGATTTTAAATAGTTTTGTGAGTGGATTCTTTAACAAAAATGACAGGATGTTTAAATACAGCCCTACTGGGATAGGATTAGTCCTTTCAGTTTTATAATGAGGTACATGTGAAACCTAGGGAAATAAAGCAGACTCCCTGAATCTGTGTACATTTCAAAAGTACCTTAAGCTCAAGATTTATTTTCAGCTCTGACAAAAATTATTAAAAGAGTATTTGGGCTCAAGCCAAAAATGGCTCTGTCTTTTTAAATCTACATCCACTCTGAGTTTGCTCCGTCCCCCGCTGATCTCAATGTGATGACCTTTTCCTGATCCTCCCGACCCATTAGAGAGTTCAGATCTTGTGGTGCCACTGACGTGTGCTCAGTATTTATAGGGTGTGAGTGCAGCTGACAGTTTGTGGGCACTACAGATGCTGTAGACTCAGTAGAACTAAACAGCTGTCGACGTGGGTCACTCTGCTGAATGTGCTGAGTCATTCTCTTCTGCACTGCAGTCGATTTACTCTGCTATGGTAAAAAGAAGTTCTCCTGTTTTGTCCTCCTGTTCCTCCACCAGAGCCACAGAGGGCATTTGTTTATTTATTTATTTTGTGGTTAATACTGCCCATGTTGTATACAATGTTCTTGATGCGAGTGAAGTCCCCTTTACGGTTTTACAATGTTGAATTTGAAAGCAGTATTTTACTGAAGCATCTGCTAATCCTTTTGAATGCAATACAATGCAGAGAAACCATAAGTATAGCTTTTGGTTAGTTCTGCCAGCTCAGTTGACTTGGTTCAAACTAAATAATATGGTTACTTTCTGTTTATCGTACTCAATGCACATGTTAAGTTCAGAGAAGTGGATTATGTGTATGTGTTTGTTCTGATATTACGGTGGCGCTGTAGTGTTTTCTGAAATGCTGTTGTGTTTTCTGAAATGCTGTAGTGTTTTCTGAAATGCTGTAGTGTTTTCTGAAATGCTGTGGTGTTCTGCACTTCAATTGGTTGTTTTTGCTGCCAGTCAAGAAATGACGCTTCGTGATTCCTCAGTGTGTGTTTTATTGCGAAAACTGAACAGTAGGGGGTTTATTATTTTCCCAGATTGTGTTCCCAGAATTTGCGCTTCTAAAGTTGCTGCTTGTGTTTAGTTATTATCCACTGTTTTATTTTTTAAACAATTCATTTCTATGTATTCCCTAAATTACCATACAAATCAGTATGACCGATCACATAGAGCATCGCCCTTCTTGTATTCTATGCTGTTGAATCTCCACAGAGTCAAAGGGGGGGGGGGGGGGGGGGCAGAGAGAAAGTAATGAGAGGGGAAGGAGAACATGTCTGACAGCGAGACTGAGAGCATGTGTGAGCTAAGACTAAAAGAAAATTCTAGAGGAACAATAGAGGACAGAGGTGACAGCCATCACATGTCACTGAGTGTAAATGAGGAAAGCCTACGTGGTTCTTCCACTGTGATATGTGTTGGAAGATACACTCATTATTAAAGGATCTCTCCTGTCAGGAGCGACACTTGTATAAGCCTGTCATGTGTGACATACTCTGACTGTTTGTGCCATCTGCTCACTGTTTAAATTCTAGGTCTGTCATATAGTATATCCTACATTTACATATACAGCAGTGTCTGTTCAGACCATCCCATTGCTTGGCCTCCAGTATCACCGCTCATCCGAATAACTTCACACTCAACACTGTGCTTCTTTGGGTCCTTCACATGCCATTACATAATTGCATCTACCAGCCATGATAAAGTATTTGTGTGCAAAAGCTCACATGATCATCGACGCAGACCTAGCTGTACCCAGCATGCCGTTTGGTGGTGTAACAGTTCAAAAATGATCCCTCTTAACACACTTCACTGTTTACATAATAAATGAATGTGTCCCATAGGTCTCAAGAGCTTGTACTTAACATTACACTTGCATCTTCAGCAGCACACCTGCTAAGTGTGAAGTTGAATGGATGAACGGTTGATGTAAAGACAGAAATGCATACATACATTCCTTCCATTTTAAGTTGATACATCTGTGCTGTAGCAATAAATGTGGGAATAACATTTGCATCTTCTATAACCAGATAACATCCACTATCAAATGTTTTTTCTCCTTGTGCTGATGGTTTGAAAGAAAATAGTGCCCTTGAAATGCTCTGTTTTTCTCAGATCTAATGAAAATGGATGTTGGTGTTTCTCCCATCTCTTACAGACAAGCATCGTTAGCCAGCTCCTGAGGCACAGAGCAAACCCGACTCTGTTGAACTGCAACCAAGACAAGCCCTCAGGTAACATATCGAGACATGGACACAGATATACACATGTTCGTGTACACGCACAATTATTGCTGTTGCAATGGGGAAATGTGTTTTAGCAAGCAAAAGTTAATGAGGCTAGGAAGCCAAGAAATGGATTTTGACTTATTCACACACACACACACACACACACACACACACACACACACACACACACACACACACACACACACACACACACACACACACACACACACACACACACACGCAGTGAATGATGCTACGCCATCATCAGTCTCTTCTAAGCTCATTTATGCTCATCTGTATCTGCAAGAACTCATTTATCAATTAAAGAAATCACCAACATCTTACTGAAGCCTGTCATACACACATCGAAAGAGGCTTGTATGCTTGATTTGCTAATGGGCATAAATGTATCATATTTTTATCGAGGGGGATTATCAATGCAAGGTTTTCTTATAATGAAAGCTTACAGGATCAACAGAGGAGATTTGACTAAAGACATGTTGCACACATTCAAAAAGGGGCTAATGTATGTGGATCCTGAATTGCCTGGTAGGCTCTACACTTCACATCTAATAGATGATTAATTATTTAAACTGCGTAGATACTGTTACCATCTCAAAAAATAAGCATAGTCGTACTGTTACAGTAAGTATTTCATCCTGCCCGAATACCTGAACAAATATTAAACATACCCTGAACTATTTTATTTTTATCTCCAACACTGCCACGGAGAAATGTCTTGCTCCTCTTGCAAAACTATCTATAATTGATAAAGAGCAGGAAGATGGAAACTGAGGGCTGACTAATGCAGTTTTCTGCTTTGATTCACTGTGGGAAAATCTGATGTTTTTAAAATCACATGAATCCTACAAGTAAAATCTGTATGTACATATAATAGAGGTTACACACATGGGATGTCGCTAGTGTAGGCTGATAAGTCCTAATCTCGTGTTCTGCTGGCATGCACACATTCCTGCCAGCTGGCGAGGCTGGTACAACTTTCAGCACATTGGGGCCTTAAAGATGCACGCTTTGCATTTTGAAAAGGACCACTGGCTAGAAACATAAATGTGCGTGTTGACAGGACACTGAATGCTGTTGTATGTAGCGGTAAATGTAAGCGTGTATTCCTGTGAAGGTGATGAAACGTGTCGTATAAAGGTTTATTTGCTTCTATCCATTGTGGCCTAGAATATCATTGCTGCCTCAAACGATTTACTCCCATGGCTTCATCACACCCCTGAATGCCTCACTCTGGCCTTAATCAATAGCCTCTTCTCGCGTGTAGGCTTCGAAAAGATGTGATACAAGCCCTGAGAGACCGAGACAATCCCCCTCTTTCTCACCCGGAGCCCCACACCCCCTCCCTCAGCATCAACATGACGAAAGAGATCCGGAGAAAGAGATGGGAGTCTAGGGGGTTGTCAGTCACACAGAAATAAATAGACAGGATGAAGCCGCTCCCCTCCCTCGTGCCCTGTTAGACCTCATTACAGACAGGGGGGGTCTTATTTCCCCCTTCCTCTTAAGCACAGTTGGATTGATCCACAGTGGGGTTCACATTCTGCATCAGAGCAGGCTCATCCTCATTGATTTTTAAGGAGCATTTGTATGGTGAACATGTGAGCAGAAAGGCATGTGTCCTCACCAGTTGCACAGAAAACTCTAACATTCGGAAGTTCTTGTCAATGTCAAATTAAACTTGTTTCTGTAAAGTTCCAATTTCATAACAAATTGTTGTATTGATGAGCCTGTCCTGTGTCATCTCACCAGATATTTCCGCATCAGAGCCCATAGCTGACATGCTGCTGAATGCAGAGGAGAGCTGGCTGCAGAGACTAAAGGACCCCTCCGCCCCCCTGCCCTCCACTGACCAACGCTATGATGGCGGTTCACACGACCTCAACACTCCTGTCAAGAACTTGTGAGTGAACAGTTTCATGGGCACAGTGGTTAATTTACGGTTATTTCACAGATTGTTAATCCTGTTTTCCCCCCCCCCATTTATCTATCGTCCTTTGTCCCAAATCTGCTTCCTTTCCCTCCACCTTCTGTCTTTGCCAGGAACCCCCTGAGTCTCTCTATCTCTAAGCGGGACAGTCTGCTGGAGAAGTGTGCCATGTTCAGAGAGGCAGGTGGAGCACTGAGCCGACAGCCCTCACACGACAATGGCCTAGATGGCCCCTTTAGCTCCGGTGCCAGCAAACTGGAGCAGGTACCTTGTCTTTTTAAGCTTTGGCGCTACGTAAAAACATCAGCTTTGTGCCAAATTGCAGTATTGATTCAGCTCAGCAGTGATAATTGAGAAGTAATCAAGTATGTAGTAGTTAAGCAATGTGCTATCGCTGCAATAGTGTGCATTTGAGACCCAAGAGCAGTGTAGATAAAGAAAAGAAAGTAAGGAAATAAACCAGTGCAGAGTGTGATTGGAACAATGAGTTTAAATCTCTGTGGGCTACAGTTGAATATGACTGTAGTTCACTGTCTGGGACATTGAATGTTTCATTGAAAATACTCAAGCTGCTGATGTTAGTTGGTTTACATTTTCACCTTGCATTTCCCTTAGGTGAAGCTGATGCCTCCAGCTCCCAATGACGACCTGGCCTCCCTCAGTGAGCTGACCGACAGCAGTCTGCTCTACGAGATGCAGAAGCGCTTTGGCAACGACCAAATCTACGTAAGACTCGACTGTCCTTGTGCCACTTAACAAGGAGGTCCCACTCAGCATTAAACATGCATTAAAACACACAGAACAGATAGAAATACAAACATTCACACACGCTCTCTCCGGCATAACTGGGCCACTTCAGCTGTTTATTTGTAGAGGAGTGCTGTGTTGTTTACGGTCTGGGAATTTCAGAGTGTAATGTTTGGATCACATCACACAGTCTTTATACCCATGAGCACCTACTGCAGTGGCTTTCCCTCCAGCATATGTTTGTGGAGTGTACTCTGTTTCGGAAGTATAAGCACTGCACAACCGTGTGTCACACATGAGCTAACTCCATGAAGACTATCGTGCTGACAGTTCTAATTGAGAGTCCTTTTACACCCAGTGATTGGGGGTGAGTCGTTTTTCTGAATGTAGTGAAATCTTTATAAGTTCCATACGCCCTTTTGAGCTGAAAACCTTCCCATGCACACACACACACACACACACACACACACACACACACACACACACACACACACACACACACACACACACACACACACACACACACACACACACACACACACACACACACATATCCACACACACATATATATTCTTACTATGGGAACAATGGCAAAATCAATACCATTTATATCGATTGGAAAGATAAATCCATCACTATATTCAGGAGTTAAATGCCTTTATCTCCAACACATGGTCCATTTTCTATTCTTGTTTCCTGTCATGTTCTCCTTTCCTTTAAAATGGTGATGTAGCCCATACTCCTCCATGGGGACCGAGCTCTATAAAGACTGGAACCAGATCAATGTGGAGCCATCCCGTGCACTCTCTTCCCTGTGAATAGGCAGTAATGGTCTGTTATTATAGAAACCCAGATGGGCAACAGACAGTAGGGTTAGCCACAGCAGGGGACGACTGATAATGGGATGACAATAGGAGGCAGTAGATTGGTGGATGAAGAAAAGAGAAATTATTATAATAATGAGGGCTGGATTTGAGGTGCAGTCCAAGGAGAAAAGGTGAAAAGAAAGGACAGAGTGCAGCTATCATGTGGACATAAGGCACATATGATATGATTGTACAGTATATATCTTCTGTCATGAAGATACACACATTGCATCGTTCTCATTATAATTATAAAATGTATGCAGTTTAGCAAGTAATGTTTTTTCATGTAATATTAAAAAATTCAACTGATAAACAAATATAAATATACCCGTATATATACTTGTATGAATTGTTTTACAGAACAGTTTACACCTGTACATTTCTAGTTTCCTGTTTGCATTCAATTGATATTTTATTTGTCTTTATTTTATCCCACTGCACTGTTTTATGTTTTCGATTCAGATTATGTTTGCTTGCAGGAAAGTATTTTCTATACATATTTAATGAGCATTGTTGGAGGATGACTAAGACCTAAGATTTATTTAAAAGCCCTTGAACCCTTTCTTAGAAATGATGTTCATGTTACAGAGTAAATTAATTCCTTTGCATTTCTGCACTTTTTCACCTTCTTGTTGCAATACCATAAAATATAACTGTATGTACACAATGGACGGTATTTAAAGAAAAAGGTGAAGAAGCATGCTGTAGATGTGATGAGGGACAGAAATAAGGGGGAAGGACAAAGGAGGTAGATGCTCAATATGTCCCCAGCAGGGTGGTCAGAAAGGGGGCTTTGATGAGGGGGCTGCTGCCTTCTGCTAGGATAGAAGGCCCACTAAACCCCTTGAGGAGAGGTTCAAGGAACTGGGGAAGGATATGACGGAAGACACTGTTTAATCTTTTCACAGGATTGTCAATCATTCAACGTCTTCAGTTAGTGTGGAAGTTTTACGTGTAAAAAAAAAGCAACACTTGTATATTGACTTTCGCTCGGTGTCTGCAAGCAGCGGAAAATGTGTTCAAGTCATTAACCTTGAGCCCAGGCCTGAGGACAGAGCAGCATGCTGCAGAATGTCTGCGCTCTCCCAGGAGACACAGTGTTAGCTTTCAAACAGCCTCCAGGACTCTAATTGAGAAACAGGGGGTTAGCAGTTTAGTGGGAAGGGTCAGGAATTGGCAGTTGGTTATTTTATCTAAATGGCCTCAGGGTTTGTGTACGACGCGTAGGAGGGCAGAACTGGGTTTTCTCCTTGAAAAAGGTCATTACTAAGGTTATCCTTGGAGCTCTCGTCCTGACCTTTCTTTGCCATGAGATTACCATAGTCTTAAAGTAATACAGATTGTCACCACCATGAATACTAATGTAAAGGAAAGAGGGTGACAGCACTTATTCTCATTTCAGTGTTAGCTTCAGGCAATCTGTCCGTAATTAAAACACAGCTTCAGCCTGTTTGTATGTCAAAACGGTCACGCTCGAAAGACAAAGGTTTTATATAATTTTATTCATGAGCAAAAGATCACTAAGGTGTGTGTTTTTTTCTTCCTTGTAGACTTACATTGGACACATCCTTCTGCTGGTCAATCCAAACAAAGAGCTGCCCATCTACTCCACCTTGGTAAGCATGCATTTATATTGCATCTATTCTACTTAGGCTTAACATATATGCTGTGCTTTGCTCTCCTAATGTTTATTTTGCATTTCTATGTACTTTGATCCACGCTTAAAACACGTGGGTTTACATTTGATAGGTTATGCATTTTACATGTGCAATCGTACTATAAAGAAGGCATGTTTGCTGCATAAGAAGCAGGTCATGAACAGATGAAATGGACCTTGTGGTTGATAAATAATGCAGTCTTCCTCTCAGTGATACACAGCACTAGGCTGACTCTGCATCAGCTGGGGCGAGAGATTCAGTTTAGCTAACACACACACACGCACACACGCACGCACGCATGCACGCACGCACGCACGCACACACACACACACACACACACTCTATTACATGTTTTGACTTTTAAAAACACTTTCTCTACTGGTAAAATACAGCATATTTTTACCTTTTACACATTGATTGTTTGTCAGCCATGTTAAACAGTGATTAACTCAAAAAGCGGAATTAATGCCAGCTGAGCCCCTTGCTCATATGAGCCCAGGAGGGGTTGGATGGAGGAGACATCTTCTCCTGCCATGACAGAATGAAGCCAGGCCCCCTCTGGCCGTCCCATTCCAGCCTCGGTCTGGACTCACTCCAGGCGTCCACACCCGATGGAGAGGACGTGTGGACGAGCAGGGAGGGGCCGGTGTGAGGAGGACATATGTCACAACATGTGTGACCTGCTGGCCGTCTGTCACCCCCTCTGTTCTGGTGGTCCACAGCCCATCCTCCATACCTTTTCCATTGCCAAATACAGCACTGTTTGGCTCACATCCTCTCTACTGGTTAAAGAAAGGGTGTCATACAGTAGTACAGTTATATCAGAGATTAGTATGGCAGACAATGGTGGGATTAACTTTCTGATACACTGACCGTGTTTCAACAAAAAGAAAGAGTCAATATCTGAGTAACATTCTATAAACCCTTCATTTAGTCAGAGACTTAGAATGAAAACATTGTCATAAAAACTTATTTTTAAGTCTGAAATAAAAGCTATTAACATTTCCAGTCAATAGTTCAGTCTAAATTTAAAGTTGGGTCCCATGGTAGTGATATATACATAATACAATTGTTTTTAAGACAACAACAACATCAGTGTTTGAAACAAAAGAGATATGTGATGTTTCCAATAACAAACTAGACAGATAATCACATTTTGGCAATTGTTTAGCTACATTTTTATTATATATCAATAAACTGTTACCTTCCTAAAACTATTAAGGAAGAGGAATTCCTGTTGCTTTTTTATTACAGAGACATGTCGGGGAATTTGTCCATAGTGTATTTGCTGGCTGGTTGTTTGGTATTTGTAAGTTAAACAGCAGAAATGAGTCTGAAATCATCTTGGTCAGTTTAGGTCATATGACATGGCTGGACTGAGTAGTAAACCACACCTTCTTAGTGGTTTAGTGTCAGTGCTATAGAAAGTTATATCCAGCATGGTCTCACTGTTTTCCTGAAACGTTATCCTCTCTGTTGCTCAACCCTGTGGGTGTGTGTGTATCCATGTAACATCAAGTTGTAATCTAATGTCTAACTTACTTGTCTTTCTCTCTCAGGTGAGTCAGTTGTACCTGAGCTCCACGGGTCGTCTGTGCTCCTCTCTGCCGCCTCACATCTTCTCCTCAGCAGAAAGAGCGTACCACATGATGCTGCAGGAGAGACGCCCACAGTGTTTCATCTTGAGGTACACACTCAACTCCGTGCCTTCTGGATTATGAGACAAAAAACTCAAGAGGGAAATAATCGTGACGTTCAGTTGGCCACCTGTCTGGTCCACACCCCTCCACCTGTTTAACACTCCCTGAGAGACTAATAGCTCTCCGCCTGAGCTGAGCAGTGGACCTGTTCAATGTTCACGCAGCGATGGAGGTTAGCTCGGAGTGTTGTAGCTTCTTGCCCTTTGTCCTCAGCTGGACGGAGGCAGCTTCCTGATTGCAATTAAATCCCGTTCCGGGTGTACAGTGACATTCCCGCTGAGTTGTAACCAATCTGGCAGAGAGTTAATGCGCCCTGGCCACAGGCTATCCATCTCACTCACACACACAAACAAACACACACACACACCTGCTCAGACATGACACCGTGCCTTCCCACATACACACACTGTATTTTATTCCTCCTTTTCTTGCTTCTCTTTCAAGCCCTCTGTTTCGCTCCATATTTCCTCACACATGCACACACTAACACGTTTACAGGCAAGGCCATGATCCCCCAGGGCTAGTGCTCTAACAAAATGCCCTTGGAATCTAATAAGAAACTGTTAAATGAAAAGGCAGTGGAAAGGCCTTTGGACTTCGCACTCAGAAGGGCAGTTAGTAGGAAACATAGCAACAAACAGCGCACCACAGCACACTGCGGCCATTAGTGATGATTTCTGACCTACTGCAGCCATGTGCTAGGTGTTACACGCCAGTCTCAGCTCTCTGCGTGACGGTGAGTGTCGGAGCATGTACTGCGTTGGTACCTAATTTAATATCCACTCAATGACAAATTGAAAAAAGCCTCAACTGCCAGATAAGTTGTGGCAATAACAGCGTGTGGAAAGTGGTGATCAATGGAGCCCCGTTAGTTGTGTCAGAAAGACGGAATAGATGGTGATTTAGATGGGTGGGGGTCCCTGAATGGGTGATGTCAGCTAGGTGGAGACATGCAACTGAGATGACAGATGTTGGTAACACCCTCATGACTAATGCATATCATCTATTCTTCTGAGACACATCTAGAGCGATGTAACTCACACAGATGCTTGGTTTTTGTCCTTTTATTGTTGCTTATAGCTGCTTTTTAATTTGACTTTGTTTGCTTACCAATAATTTGACTCTAGTCACTATCTATTAATTTAAGATAAAATCATATGAGACACACATTTTTTCACAAGTTTTTTGAAATTTGAAATGTGTGGATTTGGTACCCCATCATTAACATTGGATCAGAAAGACTCTTTAATTGCCCAGGATGCACAGGAGGAATTATCTCTGCAAGCTAAACCGGTTTCACTGTTCAGTAATTGTTATAAAACTTTAATAAATGTCGAAACATTAATAACATCACCTCAGGCAGGAAGGAAATTAGCAATTTTCTCTTTCTCTCTAGTGGTGAAAGTGGTTCTGGGAAAACGGAGGCCTTTAAGCACATAGTGAGACATCTGACAGCCCGCTCCAGCCCCAAAGGCTTTGCACTGGAGCCCAGAATGAAACACGTAAGTCTGTTCTCTATTTAACTCTTCTTGCAGTCATCAGGTCGGGTCCTGGAGCCTTATGGCTTACTAACATGTGATGAAATCTCAGTGTCTTGAATCATTTGTTGCTATAATGCCCTTGAGTCATTATTTTAGATGGCAAAAAGGCTAAATGTTCCAACGATAATCTTATCGTAGAACTGTGTGCTGTTATTTCATTTCAAATTCCATGGCACTCACAATCATTCCTCAGTGAGAAACTCATGAATATTTGTGCACTCTTCAAAACCAGGCATATTTCACCCTATCTCCCTGATCTTATGTTTTTACTCTGCCTATTGTTCCTTCATCATATCATTTCTTTGATAAAAATTCAGATAGTGACAGTGCAAGTGTAGTAAGGCAGGAGTCATGTAAATGTCTCCTGCTGTTCTTCTGTTGCCGTGCAGAGTACAAATAGACGTATAGATTATCACACAGAGTATGGGGCTTAACTGAAAGTCTTTTTTTCTCTGCTTGATAGCTCTTCATTCGCCAAAGGCATCATTTGAGCATTCAAACCCTGTTTGATTGCATCATCAAGATCCCACTCTCTCCATACTGTGATGTTTCTGTTCGACTAAACCATTTCCAGCAGAGGAAATCATTTGAAACGTTTTTCTTAGGAAGCAGTCCCTTTTCTCTACATCCTAAGAAAAGAGTATTGATTTAAAAAAAACTATATTAGGGTAAAGTAGGACATTAAATACCCATGTCCTTTCCATGGCACACTATTAAGTGTTTAAGCAAGGTCAGGTTTTAATATCCTCCATTTATTGTGACACCATCGTGGTGCTTTCCATATGATTCACTGTTTTGCACTGGGTCTATCAGGCGGGTAACAAAGCTTGTGTCGCCTCGGATTGCAAGTGCTGTATTCTGATGAAGTCATCGTTATGTAGTCGATAACTGGGTCAGCTCGCTCACTGATCATCCTGGGACACAAAAAATACTCAAGTCCCAGATAATGGATACATATTGACATCTAGTGGTAGGAATTGGTATTGAAGCAGAATTCCTTTTTGATTCAGGTTCAGACATATGTTTAACAAACTTGATTTGACTATTTTGAAAAATAAAAAGATGAACATACTCTACAGTAAAAGTCATGCTTAAGTAAAATACTATCTCACTGGTAACAATTGTATTTTGGTGTGATACAATATGCAGGTAAACTGTATTCTGGAGGCCTTCGGTCATGCAAAGACTCTGAAGAACAACAACTCGAGCCGTTTTATCAAACTGTTGACCATCCAATACTGTGACAAAAGGAAGACAATGCTCAGAGGTAAGCTACATTTCTAGAGGGAAAGTGATTGTTTGTTAGTTGGCTTTACAGTTACTTTCATATAGTTGTATCTGTATTTTCCATTAGAGTCAGGAGAAACTGAGCAGGGTCTAAATATCCAACTTCATTCTTCCAAATGTTCAAATATATCCTGAGCTTTATTGTCAAGATAAGAAAAAGTAAATATTTAACAATCTTGATCACAAGATTTGAGATCTTAGACATAAAACAAAACAGACTCACAGTAAGGCACCGCACTACTGTGCACGAGTGATTATTCTTGCACTATTTTATTTCTATTCTGTTATTTCTTGCACAATTTTAATAGTTTTTTATTGTTTCATGTCCTATATATATATTCATGTTGCATTGTTGGAGGAGCCTGGGACTTACGTTTTTCATTGCTATAGCTACACTGTAGTATACTGTGTACATGACAGTAAAGCATTGAAGAAATCTTGAACTTCGCCAGCAGGGGGCAGTAGAAGCCCATCAGTCGACTGTTCTGGTGTTTCTATTTGTGATCTGTTTTACAGCCTCTCACCTTATTTGTTATCCATCTTAATTTGATCAGTGAGCACTGCCTATTGAACAGTGGCCACAAATGTACTATCATCAGCACTGTTGAAATGTAATTTACCCATGTATTATTGAACTAAAATACACTTCTGATGTTTAAGCCCGTGTGTACGCCCACATGCTGGAGAAGTCTCGTCTGGTCCACCTGCCTCCTCAACAACACAGCTTCAACATCTTCCATCTGATGGCTGAGGGCCAGTCGCCTGAGGAGAACAGCGCGCTTTACCTCAACAATGTCCTGGCTCATAGGTACATGGCATTCAGCTGCCTTGTGTATTTTGAGAGTTCACAAAATCACCTGTGAAGGTAGAATGGCAGCTGGTTGTTGCTCTCACCAACAAGAGTAATTTAATAAGTTTATTTAAATATCTTTCTTGCCTCTTAGTTTAAGAGGTTTTTACTTACTTCAAGAAAAGCTGCTTACGTACACAGTTTAACTCAACACTGACGATATATAAACATTCATATTTAATGTCTTCAGAGAGATTGTGTGTGTGTTTATGCCTGAATACATGAGTGTCTGTATCAATTTTTAACACACATTGTTCTCTGAGAATCTCTTACTTTTATCTGATGTTTAGTTTGTGTTTCAGACCTCTACTCATGCATGCTCTTTCTTGCACAGCGACAGTGGGATTGTGGGTTATGCTAACAGCACTTTTATTCGCGGTACTCCACCAATGCGGTAACCACTGACCTGGATTGCTCTGTTTTGCAGCCCCTCTGGCACCTCACTATCCTTTTATGTCTCCATGGGTCTTTGTTAGGTGTGCATGATCCAGTTCTGTAGATTTAAAACCCAATTTGCTCAAATCTCCCTTCCAAACACAGCTCTCTGAAAAGTGTGCCTGAGACTTTTCTACACAAAGATATATATTTTTTTCAAGTCCTGCTGAGCACATGAATAAATGTTTGCACCTGAACACTCATCATAGGACACACCTTGCTCACTTTGGTAATTTTGTTTTTATGGGTGTCTTAAACATTTGTCCACATTTCTCTGTGCTTTTCCAGGTATCTTAGTGGAAGACTTCCCGGGGAGAACCCTCCAGTAGCTGAAGCCTCCACCGAGAGCAGGGAGCGCCTCACAGCCGTCAAACACGCCCTGCGAGCCCTGTGCTTCAACAAGCAGGTATCGATTGGCACTGCATACGGCTTCTGTTCACTCTGTTTATTCAAAGGTTATTGACAGCAGGCATCATTTAAAGTGTTGATGTCACACACACTAAAGTAGCTACATATGAGGTCATTGAGGAGAATTATCCCCAGGTCAAAATAATGTCTGTAAATGTGCCCGAGTCTTAAAGCTGAATTATCCAAACGATGTGTTTGTACCCTCATAGACAAAAAAACGAATGGCTTAGTGTATTGAATTTTGTACAATTTGTAAAGAAAGATATTTGAAAAATGTATGGCCTCAATGTTGTCACAGTAATACCTCGTAAATAATGACATGATCATTTCCAAGTTGACAGGGATTGTCCATGCTCCATTAAACAATTGACCAGCATAATGGCTTGTGGGATACCAAAGGATACAATAGGGTGTCCTCTCGGTTCAGGCACAGCCTTTAAAATGAGACAGGCATCATCTGCCTGTTATGACATATTCGGCCTAGACGTTTAGATTGGGATTGGGACTCTTAGGGTCCTGAATTGGGACTCATCATGTGTTTCAATTATCTATCTAAAGACATGTGTGACCAAATGCAGAAGACAAGGTCTTTGATTTATGAAGGCTGCGTGTGCTACAGTGTGCACCACCAGCTGTGTTCCCAGCCCCATTATCAGGTTCTATTCTTAGATTCCCAGTCAGCATCTGTCAGCATCCAACTGACCACCAGCTCACCTTTTAATCCAGCAGCAGTCAATACACACAGGCAAAGCCTAAGGGATAGAGGAGTAGAGCGATAGATTTATATCAGAGGGCACTAGTGTCCACCGGATAAGAGAGAGAGTCCAGAGGACAGGAGACGCAGTGGGGGAGTAGGAGTGGAAGTCTTAGACCACCCATTGGTCTCTGTCTAAGTCTCTAATCAGGGGAAGATTCCCAGTCCAGACCCAAAGGTCAATCGTCATTAACGCTCCTTTCTTTCTCCCTTGCGCCCTTGCTCCCTTTCTTCTCCTTTTCTAAGCAGGGGAAGTCTGTCTGTGTATAGAGTGTCAGACAGAGACTAATGCTTGTGTTTATCTCCCAGATATCAGTTCCAATATCCTGCCTTGAGAGAGTGCACACGCAGACATATTCAGACACACGAACACACACGAGCACACACTCTCAAACTCCAACATCCCCCTCTCAGAGATTCAGAGCAGTGGGTAATGGGGTATTCCATTAAGCGTCCTCTACTCAAGGGCAGAGAGGAAAGGAGAGTGGGGCGGAGGAAGAGAAGTGTGTGAATGAAGGGAGGAGGGTTGATGCATATCATTTATTTATTTAATTTCATGGGAAGTGTTGTCAAAAAAAAATGTCTTTCCTTTTGAAGAGGTTTAGTATCATGAAACATTTCCTCAGCATTACTTGAAGTGAAAGTTGGTATTTATCATAAAAAAGGGAAATCTATCTTTTTGATTAGGACTACATTTGACTTACTTAATTGTGTTAATGCCTCACTAACACCCCACTCTCTCTCTCTCCTGTCTCTGTCTGTCTCGGTCTCTTTTAGGAGGTTGACTCAGTGTTTACTCTGCTATCTGCTGTGCTCCATATTGGGGACATACGGTTTACTGCATTGACAGATGCCGATACAGCCTTCCCTTCGGACCTGCAGCTGCTGGAGAGAGGTCAGTGCCTCCCCGTCACATACCCGTGGTCACATTTCCCCCCTGTGTGTAGGTGGGATAGTGCGGAAAGGAGGGGTGCATCACATCCGCTCAGCTTGTTTACCTCGTAGTCATCGCTCCTCCCCCCCTTGTAGTTCTGCTTGGCAGCTTGCCAGCACTAGCTAAAGGCCAGACATTCACCTGTCTGGTGAGCCTCTTGGTGGTGAGGAGAGATTTAACACACACTTTCCTGCTCATTGTGCCTGGGTTTGCAACCTTTCTCCATCTCCCTTACAACCGCTACATTTATTCCTGTGACCCCTGACCTTTTGTGAGATGGTAAACAAACGACATCAGCACCTGAACGGGAAAGTGTAGCCACTCGTTGTCAGGGAGATGTGATGTCATGGCTTGTGAGGGATTCTGGCCTCATGTCACCTGTTCCTGCTGCTTGTTTATGGGCTCTGCTCAGAAACCCGCTGATGACTAATTGCTGCCAGCTCTACTGATCGATGAAGTGGGAATGATCTGAGGCAGAGCTCAGCTTGTTGTGCTGGCAGGGTGATGAGTAGCAATGAGTAGATGTATTTCTGGGATGTTATCAGCGTTTCCTTTCCGACACATGTAGTGATTAATGCTGTTATTGTGATATTTTTCATCCTGTCATCACGACACTGTCAGTTATTGAGTTACTGTGTCTTTCTCTCCCTTCCTCTTTGATCTTTCTCTGCACAGTTGCTGGATTGTTGCAGGTGTGCTCCGGGGACTTAAGCAATGCCCTCATCTCTGACGTTCAGTACTTTAAAGGTACCAACACACCGGCCTTCGCCATCACTCGGCCATTCATATGCCACACACATTAGCAGTTTCACAAGGATTACTACAGATTCATCTTTTCTCCAAGAGAATCACAGCAGAGGAAAAACCTTGACACTGTTCATAATACACACTTGCATCTTGTATTTCAACAACCACCATGTCATCAATCAAGATCAGTCCTATAAAGGTTTATAGTAAGTGACTAATGAGCACAGTGTAAAGGGAATTAGGTGGTTCAAATTGGGGGGGAAAAAGGCAAATTTGCCAAAATGTCTTTTTGTGAGAGATTAAATATCTTCTTTGTCAACGGAAATATTTGTTTCATTCTGACAAAGATAGTTATTTTCAAGTTAAAATATATTTTAACAGTATCTTATATTCGTTTTTAGAGTAAACAAAACATAAACACAATATGTGATTAATGGATACCTTAAAATTTCCAAGATTTGTACAGAATACATTTTTTTGTTTTATAATTATAATTTTTTTACATAAATGTTCTCTCGTGGACAAAAGATGATAAAGTGGCACAACTGCACAACTTCAGAAATATCACTGCTCTTAATCAAATTGTAATACATTTGTGTTGCCATGTCCCGGTCCCTTTACCTCAGGTGACTTGAGCACCCGACGCCACACGGTGGAGATGTCAGAACAGTACAGAGACCAGCTTGCGAAAGCCATCTATGGTCGCCTCTTCAGTTATCTGGTCAACAGCACCAACGAGTACCTACAGGGACAGGACGACAGCATTGGGTATATCTATGTGTGTGCATGTGTGTATGTCTGTGTTTGTGTTTATGCACATGTGAGCCAAGGTTGTTTTTTTCAGTGTTGACTGCCAAAATAATTTATTTTGAAGCCCTGGCAGCTGATAACTGTTATCATCAAAACAACCAAATATTTCTGTCATCACACAAGAGCATTCTCTCATAGGAGTGACTGCTCTCATATTGTGACACAATCACACATACAGTAGCATAGAGATGAGTCTAGCAGTTTACATGACATGCACAAATAGGTATGTATGCTGAAATGGAAAGTCCTGAACAGAAAACGGTAGAGATGGAGGACACACCCAAGGTTTATGTGAAAGTCTCACACACACACACACACACACACACACACACACACACACACACACACACACACACACACACACACACACACACACACACACACACACACACACACACACACACACACACACACACACACACACACACACACACACACACACACCTAGGTGGAGGCCAATGGAATCCTTGGTATTGTTTATGTTGTGAAGTCTTATCACACTCTGTCAGATAACCGGCGCTCCATCTTCTGGAATGTGTTTGTGCTTTGCCTTGTTTACACACCAACCTCAAAACATAATAAATATGTCAACTACAGGTACACCCCTTTTGAATGTGTTATTTCACACACACACAAACAAACAAACACATGGGAAAATGTGATAATTCCTGTCCGTCATGCAACCATGCAAACACGTTCTCAAGGTGATCCTGGAGTGAAAGTGGTGTAAGATAATGCAAATTCTCTTTCTTCCAGTGATCCTGCCCTCGAAATCGGGATCTTGGATATCTTTGGGTTTGAAGAATTTGAAAGGAATGGATTTGAGCAGGTGGGATGATGCTTGTATTACATTTAAGTTAACCCCAAAGAAACCTATCAATGTGTGTCCTCTTTCACTAAAGCCGACAGATCAGGCCAAATGCATTTATGACATTCCCTGAATAATTGTCAATTTGCTTAGAGGAAATCTCTCTGAACAGAGTGTGGTACTTTAGTTTCACACAGATCTTAATCAAATTCTGACAAATATTTGGGGCTTTTTTCTATTTTAGCCTGGACATTTGAGTCTGTAATGAATTAGATGAGGTCTGTGACGTGATGTTCAGCTATCCTCAAATGAACCGACGGCGGACACAATGAGTGCTCAGTGTGCGAGAGGTTGGAGTAATGGGCAGCTTCAAACCAGTGTGTATTTGTCCGTGTGTGTGTGAGAGTCTTAAAGTTTTTACATACATTACTTAGTTCATATTTCTCGGGTGACAGTACAAATCATGTACGTATGCACCTGTTATGTACACAGATAGATCAGCATGTCTGTGATGCTTGGTTGTTTTCGGTATTTCACTGTATGTTATTACATTGCATTGTTTAGTGAGTACAACATGTGCATCTCTCTACTGCTCACCTGTTATTGGCCATTAATCTTTTATGTGCTCATCAAGAATTCACTGTTAATGGACATTGTAAGACATTGCAGAGGTGAAGTCACTCTGTAAATCACTCTGTGTGTATGCCTTAGTGTGCATGTGAGTGAGTGTGTGTGTGTATCTTGTGTCTTAGGGTGTAATGCACAAGAGTCTAAGTACTCAGAGCTTACGGTTCCTCAATATGGAACTTCCAATCCCCTCCCAGACTTTATTGCCAGTGTGCCATTGCTTGTGTGACTCATGTGTGTTTGTGTGTGTATGGCACTAAGATGTCAGTGGCATGAGTCCTACCCTCCATGTTCTCTAATCCAAGTGGAAGCGAGGGATTGCGTGACCTTTCCTCTTCGGGTCACAGAGAGTGCAAGTGCCAGAAGGAAAGAAAAGGGGAGGGGGAGTTAACAAAATGAGAAAAAAGGAAAACTAGACCATCTTTGGCAAGCGGTGGCATTGCCTCATTCGATCTAACCTCTTTTCCTTTGTTGCTGCTTTTCCTTTGTTGCTGGTGAACGACCTATAAATATCATCCTGTTAAAATCACACACATTACAATATTCATGTCATATGCACAGTAGCTAAAGTGTAGATATGGCAACATCACCGCCCACCCATGGAAAGTGAGAGTGAGATCTGGATAAACAAACTCGATGATCTCTTACAGTCGGTGTGGCCCTCACTCTCTGACATGTTTGTACACACATGCAGACACAGGCTCTACAGGCACAGCTTGATCAGGTCATGGTCATTAGGGCTTGTTAATTAGAGCTGTGTTGTACCTGCTCAGCACTTTGCTAATGAGTTAACTCAATCAACCACCTGCTGGGACTAAGCCTTTAATGTAATAGACTCCCTTGAAGACAAAGAATAGACAAACACTGATGGAAAAAAACAGGCCCTACTCTACAGCACAACACACCTTCAGATCAGCACTTATTGGTAGATACTTAGCATTACCCTGAAACTAGGGCTTCATGGCTTTATTATAGTACTTAACATCAATATTTAGATGTTTTACTTTATTTTTAAGTCATTATCAATTCACCTACAATATTCATGTCATCACATGGCTGAATCTCTCTGTTATAGCATTCCATTAAAATCCTTTATCCATCCACCCAGCAACCGGTAATAGGCTACATGCACAGTCACTTCCGCATTCTACTCATAGCGGCCGATTCATTTCCTGTTTGAAAATGACGACCTTCTACACCCGCTGCCTACAAGAGCTTCCGAAATTAAAAATGTCAGATGTTCATCGGATTTGCCGGACGACTAAAGCCCCAGCCAGCAAACTCGATAAAGGCTTCAAATTATATGCTGCGTCATATATACACAACTATGAAGGTAAGAAGGTAACCGGTTTGATTGATTGATTGAAAAGTTTATTAACAGCTTGTATATTGGGTACAGTACAGCTCAAAACATACAATTGTTAAGGGGATGCAGACCAGAGAAAGACTTTCGTCTTGTTTACATCAGGGTCCCCCATTTCCAATTCATCATGTAATTTAAGACATATAAGACATATTTGACATACAGATGGCTTATTTACAATTTTCATTTTAGATTTCGTTCTAATACATCCTAACCGGACATTTAAAACATACCAAGTCTACAGATATACAGTTAGTAACAGAGTCTAAAATGCGTATACATAGATGGGGGGGGGGGGGGGAGCTGTCCATTGAACGACAGGTTGAGATTTGTACCATTACCGGGGCCGGTACTAACCAGCTAGCTTATGCTCCGGGTTACGCTAACATTAGCTGTCAAAAGCTAGGTAACGCCAGAGCCCTATAGTATAACTACTACTATTATTATTATTATTATACTACTACTATAGTAGACTACTATAGGGCTCTGGGTAACGCTATGTACTGTTTCTGGTGTTAATTATTTAAAACATTAGCCATTTTGCTAACAAATACTATCGTTTAATAGCCTTATAGCCTAGCCAAGGTTATCTTGTTGTTAGCCACACTGCATAATGGTATCAGCTTTTGTAAAGCAATGTTGCCATAGATGTTTTGACGTGAGTATAGATCTAACGCTGTTGCTCTGTTTTTCTTCATTCAGTGTCCAATAAAGACAGGCTGACAGGGCAGGTCAGCGTGAGAGCCTTGTGCTACAGGTCAATGCGGAAGAGCGAGACAGCACACAGTTTGAGTGTAGGCAGGCAGCATTGACACTGTTCCCCCCTGTTTATTGAGTTTCAGTTCAGTTAAACATTAGTTTACCTTAAGGGAATCTCAACAGTGTCCTACTTCTCCCTGCTTTATCACAGCTGATTGGTCAGATATTATTACATTGATTATGGATGTGTAAGTTTGGGGGTTCAAATATATAGTCAAAACTGCTTTAATACAATTTTCAAGGCATCTTAGTTTCCAAAGAAAGTTCATTGTGGTATTGTAGGGTAAGAGGGTAACACTAAGCATTCAGGAATACATGCTTCTTCTAGGATAATGGGTCAGTAAAAATAACCAATAATTCTACTCATAATAACCTCCTGGCTCATAGTAACAAGTGAGGTTACTAATCACTAGTATTTCTTCTCTCTTTTTTAGATAACGCTTCGTGATTCATCACCAGTGGTGCTCACACACAACCAGTGCTCCTGTGTTGCAGGAACTGTTTTGTGCAATCACACAGTAGCATTGCTGTTCCAAACAGCACACTACACTGAACTGAACATGCCAGTTGTGCCACCTGTGCATAGCTGTACTGAATCGGAACAGCAATGGCACAAGCCGCGAACAATGGTAATTTCAATGAGGTTCAAATACATGTAATCTTTCACAGAGTTTTTGTTTTAAAGTGACTCAACGAACAGTAATTGTCTTTTCCTTAAGGGTGTGAAGCCAGGGCCCATCAACTCCATGGTCTTCACCAAGCCTGTACCAAATAGGATGGTGCCGACTGGAGTAAGGTAATTTTAGCTGGAAAATTGTGTTTCCTGTGTTTTTAAAATTCATAATTCTGGTGCTGTATTCCTAACCTTTATTGTCACATTAATGCGCTATATTGTCTTTGCCATTCTTTGTAGGAGTGGATTCTACAGAGGCATGGTGGGGCCATTACCAGATCCCTGCCTGTTCAGAGTTACGGAGGCATACTCAGCATTCAGCATTGAAGACAGGCCGCTTGTGACCACAATGAACATGAGACCTGACAAGCCCCTAATGGAAAGTGCCTTCGGGATTGTGCAGGAGGGCAGTGTTCTGTCCTATCAGATGCCTGCTTTGACGTCTCGGTACACCACACTTCACACTGACACACCACCAACACCCCACTTGCCCATAGAGGGGTATGTGATCTTGCCATGTGATTTACCGCTGGTGTGCTCAGAAGAGGAGCAACTACATATGAACAGCTTATCTGTTGATTTGGAAATGTCTCACAAAATTGAGGAGGCTACCCGTGAGCAAAGCTCTAGCTCAGAGTGGCATCTGCTCCGCAAACCCAGGGTTACTGCCTCTAGGTTAAGAGAGATTTGTCACGTCAGAGGTGAGAGCTCTGCTAACTCTCTTGCAGAGCGAATACTCAAAGGTACAAGGCAGACTGCAGAAATGAGGAGAGGTGCCGAGATGGAGCCCACAGTAGCAGCTGAATACAGTAGACTGGCAAACGTGAACTACTCCCCTTGTGGCCTTGTCATTCACCCCTCTACGCCCTGGCTTGGTGCCTCCCCTGATGGAGTTGTTTTTGACCCAACAGAATATCCCCAATTTGGCCTTGTTGAATTCAAATGTCCCAATGTCCCAAATGATGTCGACTGCAAATATGTGCAGATGGAATGTGGCTCCCCTAAGCTCAAGAAAAGCGTCAACTTCTTGTATCTGGGATGCAGTGGTGTGATTTTGTAGTGTGGGCACAAGAGGACTACCTGGTGCAAAGAATATACACAGATCCAGAAGTGCAAAGAGCAATCAGAGAAAAAGTAGACTTTTTTTTTTACACGTATGCCGAAGTACCTGTCATTAAAAAAGTAGTGGGCACTGTAGCCATTGTTAACTCTGTAAGCAGTTAGCTGCTAGACCCTGGCTCAGCCGTCATTGTTTTTAGGAGGCAATCCCTCAATCATGTGTTCTGAATGACAACAAAATGTGATTTCAATATTTTGTTTTTGATATATATTGTTTGTCACATTTCATATATGTAAATAAATATACAATTGTATTTAAAAAGACAATAAAGTGAAGTGATTTGTGTAATGAATAGTAAATCAGTGCATTTGTAAGAAATCAACGCATTGTAATTTGCTATTTACCATTTATTCAAACAAAACACTAGCGTGTGTCAGGCAACACGGGATTACGGTGTGCTCACCCAGCTTAATCACAGCTACCTGCACAGGTGTCATCATCTTGTCTTATTTCACCCATTTCTTGACCAGTGCTTTGTTCTGATAGTTTGACAGCATACATGCTACTGCAAACAGTTGGTTGATGTTGTAGGCATGGGACAGGAGGATGACACCATCAAAAAGTTTGTTCTCTTTTATCCTCCTAATGACACGCTCCACATGAACCCTCAGTCTGGCAATGGCCTGTGTCTCCCTCACCTGATAGGCTGGCATTTGCTTCTGCTTTGACAGAAAAGGTGGGCAGTACACTTTGCATTTGCAGCAATCGCTGATCAGGAATCCCTTATCTACCATCACTGCCATGTTTTCAGTCAACAACGCAGCTATTCCAGATTGTTTGAAAATCTCCTTGTCGCTGACAGAACCACCATACAGACTGGAAACAAATGTCACTGCGCCATGTGGGGCTATGCCAACCAGGGCTTTCATGGTGCAGTGAGATTTGTATGTAGAATACATTTCACTTTGGAGGAGGAGTGAGGATGGTGTTTGACACCTCAGCTCTGTGCAATCCAGGATCACCTGTGTGTCTGGGAAATCTTTGAATGCCTCTGGGAGGTGGGCTTGAACTTCTGCAGGTGTAAGCCAGATGCACTGTGACCCCAATAAAGTTGTAAGAAAACTCGTCCATGTTGCAATGATGCGGCTCACAGTGGACTGGTGTACGTTGAAGCGGTTTGCAAGGTCCCTCTCTTTCAAACCCACCGACAGGAAGCAGAGAAAAAGGAAGAACTCGTCAATTGGCTGAAGCAGCTGTCTCTGGAAGATAAACAAAAAAAGGGTACTATATTAATGTCATGAGTGTAGCACACCATGGGAAAAACATTAAGTTGTTTTAGTTCTCTGATGTATTCAAAAAGGATTGAGTACTATAGCCTTTTAGCCTACACGAAAGCAATGAAATGTTGGAGAAACATTTTCCCTTCAGTTTGTGTTTAGATTGTGTGTTAAAAGAAACGTAGCCTACCGTTGATGGACGTGTAACCACTTCTTCATTCCTCTTGGCAGCTGATATCGCTCTTGTAACACGAACCATTTTATAAATGGAAGGCTCAATCAAAAACCAGAAGGCCATCAGGTGGTTATAGCTCGGGAATCTGTACACAAAAGACACATGTCAGTCATTAATTGACTCGTTAACTGTAACATGGGCTAATGCTTTCCTCTTGTTTGCTATAATACATTACAATTCAAATAGACTGATTAAGAAGGCACTTGGTGCAGGTATAGTAATATACAGCAGTAACATGTAACAACTACATTAAAGCAGCAGTAATAATAATCTAAAACATACAGGGAACATTTTACACAGAATGACTACTTTTACTCTTCATTCTTAAGTGTGCAACTGGGAGAAACGCAGTGGATATTGACATGTACTTTTACTTTGGTAAGGTTTTGAAGATTTCCACTTGTAGTAAAGTATTATCAGTATGTTGTTAGTATTAGTATGTTTTACTCCACCACATTTAGTTAACCTTCATAGTTTCTAGTTACTTATGAAAACACATGATTTATGATTCTACATGTTCAGTTCAGGAGTATTTTCAAACCATAGTATTTGTACTTATACTTCAGTTAAGTTGAGTAGCCTACTTATTCCAACTGATTCCTATACCGGATCTCCTCTCTGGTAAACAAAAACACCCTGAAAACTCTGGCAGGAGCACTCATTCAAGGGTACTATGACTATGCTTGCACGTCATGGTACCATAGCACCTCCAAGGCTCTAAAAATAAAACTTCAAACATCGCAAAATAAACTGATCACACTACTGCTTGACCTTTCATCTAGAACCCACCTCACCTCTGCCCACTTTGACAACCAAGGATGGCTTAGAGTAGACGACAGAGTACAGCTACTTGCAATGGGCCTGGTCTACAAGATCCACTACACCTCTATGGTAGCCATGTACATGTCAAAATTCTTCCCAAAGGTCAAGGAATACCATGATCATAACACCAGAGGGAGCTCCACAAATCATGTGAAACCCAGATTTGGCACAAAAAAGGGGGAATACACGTTTCGCAATTATGCCACATCAAGGTGGAACGCTCTTCCCACAACTGTAAAGGAAAGTAAAACTATACTTACCTTCAAAACCTCTCTTAAAGAGCACCTTCGGGGGAGAGCATTGCAAAACTGGCCCCGGTAATAGTACAAATCTCAACCTGTCGTTCAATGGACAGCTTCCCCCCCCCCCCCCCATCTATGTATACTCGCATTGTAGACTCTGTTACTAACTGTATATCTGTAGACTTGGTATGTCTTAAATGTCCGGTTAGGATGTATTAGAACGAAATCTAAAATGAAAATTGTAAACAAGCAATCTGTATGTAAAAAAAAAAAAACCCACCTGTATGTAAATTGTAAATAAGCCATCTGTATGTCAAATATGTCTTATATGTCTTAAATGACATGATGAATTGGAAATGGGGGACCCTGATGTAAACAAGACGAAAGTCTTTCTCTGGTCTGCATCCCCTTAACAATTGTATGTTTTGAGCTGTACTGTACTGTACCCAATATACAAGCTGTTAATAAACTTTTCAATCAATCAATCAAAACACTGCATGCAAATAGTCAGCAGTCAAACGGCAGGTAAACAGGATTCTTTATAAGCTAACCCATCTCAAAAACGTGGATAGAATTTAGCCAAAACATTACCTGGTATAGAATCGGATGTTGTCGTCGGAGCCAGCAAACCGCTGTAAGCAAAACTCTCGCTGGACTCTTAACTCCTGCAGTTGCTTCTGCAGATCCTCCAATGTTTTGGAGTTGTCTTCTGTAGCTTGAGAGGACATGTCCAGTGAAGCTGGTTCAGGGGTTGAGCAGTAATCATGGTCACGGACATCGATGTGCTCTTCCTGCTCCTCCCGAGAGACTGGTTCAGTGGGCCGCTCCCTTCTCTCCCAAACACTAGCCCGCGGTGTTTGAGCAGTGAAGTGATTCCACTCAAACAGAGTTGGGACAGCACCTTTCACAAGCCTCCTACGGCCATCAAGGGTTAGTTGATCCGTAGCGAAGTGACGACTGCAGACCTTGGAGTGAGAGGAGATTGTAAAGTTATCGCGTCGTATTTTAACCAGCCACTGTCTTCGCAGCTCGAGTTCGGTCGGAAAGCCATGGAAACTTAGGACGCCGTTGAATTTAGCTGACGCCGTACAAAGTGGGACACAGCAGTGCTCGGAGTAGTTCTTTACTTGTCTTTGCAAATGCTCCGTTTTGAAAATCTTCCGTCGACTCATATTTAAACCACAGATTTAAACAGTAAAACATTGTGGACGCTCAGCTACGCAGACCAGAAGCAACCCGGAAGCGTCCGAGCAGTATAACGGCTAAGGCGGAAGTACGTCTCAGACCCTAGTGCAGGCCTATTCAAATGGCGGCCCGCGGGCCAGATGCGGCCCAGAACCAACTCCCGAGTGGCCAAATTCCTACACTAGTACAGACCATGAACGCAACACTCCGCGTTGCATAGAAACCACCAAACCACAACGCAACACGTTTTTTGAAAGTGCATCTAGTGGTGCTAGTAACGGTGGTCCTATGATGGCAACTCCAAAACATGTCTCTCTCAACTCTGAAGCGTAAACAGAGACAAAACGGTCATTGATCTTGTGGAGCAGATGCGCGCATTCCAAGTCAAGCTGGACCATTTCGCGACCGACTTGAGTACGGGTCGGATGCTGCATTTTCCGACGCTCCGCAAACACATCACATCCCCGACACAAATCACGGATGTGATGACAGATTTCATTGCGAGGTTGAAAGAGAACTTTTGCCGGTCGATTGGATGGACTTGCTCTGCCCACAGAGGTGATGGGCTTTGCCAGAGACCCCTTCACTGTTGCAATAGAGGGGGACGTATCAACCAGAGCAAAATAAGTGGTCCCCTGCACCGACGAGGAGAAATGTACCCTGGAACTTATGCATTCATCCGTATCCATGGCACAAGAGCAGCGCGAAGTTTTGGAGTGATGTCAAAAAACAGCAGTTCCCTAACGTTCAGAAAGTAGCTATCTGTGTGCTCAGTATGTTTGGATCAACATACAAATGTGAATCAAGCTTTTCACACATGAACTGAATAAAAAGTAGCACTCGCTGCTCCCTGACTGACGGCACTCTTCACCAATGTCTTAGGATTGCATTGGCATCCTATGAGCCAAAAATCACTGCTCTTGTTCAAAACAAAACATTTCACTTCTCCCATTGAGAAAGTCAGCGATGACGAATCACAAATGAGGTGATAGTAAGCACCTAGTTTACTATACTTAGACGTGTAGTCACTGTAGTGTAGTATTCATTTATATGTTAGTTACCCTTATCCCTTGTTATGGGTTTGTGCACTGAAGGGTTTGACAGTTCTTTTTGTATTCATTTAAATGCACTTTGTAATGTGTCTGGGTCAAATGTGATCAAAACAATGTGATTTTTGTTTTTACTTGAAAAGTGAAAAAATAGTAGGCCTATTGCTAGAGTACTACCTCTTTTTGTTATATTGGAGCTCTTTAACTGTTTGTTAATGCACTTTTTGATGTGCATGTGTCATATGTATCCAATTTTATTTTGTAAGTGAGGACATTTATTAAGACTTCTATTATTGTATTCAGTTAAATGCACTTTGTGATGTGCCTGGTTAAAAAAAAATAACCTGAATATTTGACTTCTAAAGCAAACAAATATAATGCTACAACTGTGCACTTTTTTTTTAATGCACTTTGAGATGCCTCAGATTCTGTTAAATTAATGCAAATTTGTTGTGTTTTTATGCACTTTTTGACGTACCTTTGTTAGATGAACAATGAATACAAATTGCATGTTTTTCATCGCAGTAATATGTGTTGGTTTAAAATTTGTCATTTACAGAATAATTCTGTCTTTACTCCTAAATATTTAAACATTTTCTGTGTGTTGACATTTACGATCAGCCCTGCTCCTTATCTTCCGTAAGGAATGTGATAATGCAGTCGTATGTTGATACTATAAGTTTTATGGCTTGACCTAGCGGACATAGGGGGTTTTGCGAGTGTGAGAACGCTGGCTTTCTAAGCTCCACAGATGTGAGAGACATCTACTGTGTCTGCAGATGTTTACGCCCATCCCCAATATGTGGATTTGACTCTCTGTAAACTAGTTATAAGGTCTACCAAAATGCGAGGCAGATCAGAATTGACATGACAACCCACCCGTGCAGTCAGAACATTTTGCTGCTGTGACTTGTGATATGAATTCTCTGGCCGTTGACTTGTAATAAACTATCATTGTTTGACATCAAAGCTCCAACTCTCCTCGTGTCTCTCTGAGTCCTGACTCTCCATTGCTGCAGAAGTTTTCCTTACAGTCATTAACCGCTTTTTACAGGCCGCTGAATGTCTGGCCCAGCTGAATTTTTTAGTTATAAAATCTGGCCCAACTGAATGTGTAATTGAATAGCCCTGCCCTAGTGCATGTAGCCTATTGCTTATATTAATGCATGTGTGTTGCTTGGCATCGTTAAAAACAGCAGCGCAACAGGAGCAAAGAAAACAACCTTTTGGTTTGTTTCCCCCCTTTCCAACAATCGGCAACCAAAATAACCCTTAATTCAGTTAAATGTGAAACTTTCCTGGCTCTAAACACTTTCCCCCCAGTGTCTCTCTGATGCTGAGCAGCGGCTGTTACTTTGGAGGTAGACCATTACATTTGCTAAACAAAATGACAAAAATCTCCCAAAAAAACAGCCGCTGATGTACTCAGCCAACAGCCAATACTTTCAACCATTTGCCCAACTCCAGCCATGACTAAGAAGGATGGATACATCAGATTTTGGGTTGAAAGAAGGGACACCTCAAAAAAACACAGAATGACAAGTTAATTCCTAGTGTACAGCACTATAACTTTTTGTCTGTTCTTACATGTGTTCTTACTTTTGGGTTCAGGAAAAGTTGAAACTGGCCTGCTGCTGCAGTCTTCTGTGCTGTGTTGTTCCACTTCATATTCTGTGATTTCTTTCATTACATCAATGTGACAAGTCACACTTGAGTGTCCCCTCCAGAGCTTTGCACGCAAGACAACAGACAAACTCATTTGATTGACTCCTGTGCAGTGATTGGTTTACTGCTAGGTTAGGTTAGAGTTCATGTGTCCCAGCAGGAACACTTGGTCCATATTATAGTGGGATCGAAAAAGCCCCTACACAGGGACATCCATCAATAATTTCGGGGTCTGGTGTTTATATGAGTAGTCATTTCATTATGCCCCATTGACTTCCCTGTTGGTGCCCCAACCGGCTGTGTTTGAGATCATATTTGTGCATTTGTTTTCTTTAAAAACAAACATACAGCATGGTGTCTCTGAGGAGGAATGTCATGCCATGTGCACAGAAGTGAATGAAGTGAAGTGTTTACAGGTCCATGTGTGTGTTGTGTGCATTCCAGCTGTGCGTGAACATGACCAACGAGCGGCTGAGGCAGTATGTCTCTGAGGTGCTATTCCAGCAGGAGCAGGCTGAGTGTCTGCAGGAGGGCATCGCCATGGAGACCCCCCGCTACTCCAGCAACCAGTCAGCCGTCCTGGACTTCTTTCTTCAGGTACGTTGCTGGTTTAGACCGGTTCAGTCCAGTTAGTCTGCTATGATTCAACATTGCACACACACGCAGAGCTTTGGCAAAGGCTTTTACAAGACTTACATTTAAAGTTGGAAATGATTTCAACAAATGTGAAGCTGTTTCTCTCATTTATATAAAGTTACATTACTGGTAGGACTGGTGGTGTCCCATGTAATGGAGACCTGTCCCTTTTATTGCATGTGACCCTTTTACCTTAGATTTTTTTGTCTGTCTACAATCTTTATCAATTATGACCAGAATCCAAATAAAACTCTCAAACGAATGAAATGTATCTGTTATCATGAGGGACGACTATACCCTACGGTGATCAATACAAGTGTCATAATGGAAATAATTAATTACTATTATTATGAAAAGTGCTTTATGAAGATTACATAAACATGTGGTCTTCTGTTTGTTCCTCACCCAGAAGCCTCAGGGGTTGCTGTGCGTGTTGGATGAGGAGAGCCAGAGCCTGCGGCCGGCGGAGCAGAGTCTGTACAAGAGGCTGTCAGCGCAGCTGGACTCATGTCCCACTCACGGTCTGTCTCTAACGACCAAGGATGGCAACGGAAACCCACCACCCAAAGATCAGGGGCCAGCCTTCACTGTCAGCCACTACGCCGGACAGGTCTGTCTTTATTACATTCAAATGTTTATATGTATTGAGAGGTGGTAGGGCTTGGCATACGTGAATCAGGCACGATTAATTGCTCGTCAATCAATATCTGGTCCATGGAAAACCCAATATATTACACTACAGCCTAGCTCAAATTGTGAACCTAATGCGGACCCATGCCCATTTTTTTAATTCATTACTTTTACTCCTAAAAGACAGTCCAAAAGTTTAAGTAAACATGAACAACGTTTCTCCCAAATCCAAAAAGTGCTAAAATGTTGATGTCATCAAATATGCTTGCTCTGGCACAACCTTTATTGTGCCAAGGACCAGAAGGCGCATTATTAAGGAGGTGTGTGTGTGTGTGTGTGTGTGTGTGTGTGTGTGTGTGTGTGTGTGTGTGTGTGTGTGTGTGTGTGTGTGTGTGTGTGTGTGTGTGTGTGTGTGTGTGTGTGTGTGTGTGTGTGTGTGTGTGTGTGTGTGTGTGTGTGTGTGTGTGTGTGTGTGTGTGTGTGTGTGTGTGTGTGTGTGTGTGTGTGTGTGTGTGTGTGTGTGTGTGTGTGTGTGTGTGTGTGTGTGTGTGTGTGTGTGTGTGTGTCATTTGTTTTCAGAAGATATTATGTTAGTGACGTTCGTTCTGGTGCACGTCCGACAGCATTTAGCACTACATCGAGATTAAGATTAAACTAATTTATTTTGGGAACACCCGCATATAGGCTACCTATGAGTTAGCCAGATGTGTGTAAATTACTGTCGGACAGACACAAACACACCGAACACACAGAGCTGAGCAGAGCACATACACACACACACATCATGCGCCTTGGTGACTGGACATCTCCTTCATAAAACTAATAAAAGGGGGAGTAATCGGGCAGTTCGATGTGTGTAGAGGTGTGTGTGGTTAACACGTAGCAGCCTGCAGTCACTCTTAAGCTGTTCTGATGAAGGTAAACACAGCGAAGGCGGTGCGTAAAAAGGCACAACTTTACCCGCTGGTGCTTTACTTCTCAGAGGCGGAGTTACACGTCCCGCTGCCTCCTGATGCTGCAGCCATTTCATGAAGTGAAGGAGGTTTTCCTTCTATAAAACAGCTGCGGGCAGCAGGTACTGTGAGTGTCCCGGACATGGATTCATAGATCAAGGCAGACTGGTTTACAGACTCTCCTGTTTTGCCAATCCGGTGCTTAAACAAATAGCTCTACACCCCTGGCCGACATGTCCTTAAAATGAAGTCCGAGTTATATCTCAAATAATGTATGCACTGCCATTTCCCCAAATAAACATAACAGTCTGCAATCAAACAGTTGTCTCCTGTGCGCTCCTCTTCCTACTTGGCGCACCGGTAACTTTCTCGTGCGCACGAGAGGCCTGAGTCGCCGAATCCCTCGGAACATCATAAAAGCCATTTTTAACAGTTTTCTAGTGAAAGTTTAACCAGGCTACTGGATGAAATAATATGACTGGTATACTGTAGGTGCAAAAATTAAACACTTAATATTATGATAAAATATTTTTATATATTTATAATTCTGCAAATATTACGATAAACTCACAGCTATTTCGCGGCCCGGCAGTATCACCTCCGCGGCCCGGTAGCGGACCGGGGGTTGGGAACCCCTGACATAGACCATAAATAAATAAACATATCCTGCAATTCCTTCTTATCTTATCTAAATTGGGAAAGATGTTTCACAACTGAGAACACTACAATGGAATAAAGCTCATTGGGTTTTTACAAAAACTAACCATCACATCACAAAACATTCACAATATCAGTCGCGCATTTATTGTCTTTGGAGCTGCTCCAGACATAATACTTAAGGAAATCCCAAGTTTGGGACCTACTGCTCTGCTTTCTGGCTTTGAGACAGAGTAGCTCATATTGACAAATGTTGATTGAACTCTCCTGGGCCATGGAAATTACATCTTTGGGTTAGACAAATTCAGTTACACCATTTTTTTACTCTCCAAAGCCTTAAAAACAGTCTGTTTACAGAAGAAATGACCAAACTGACCCCCTCTTCTTCACTACTGACATTTTTCTTGTATCTTAGCACAAACATTAGATTCCTTTTCTTCAAAAACATTAATAATATTTAACTTCAAACTGGCTCATTCCCTACATATTGTGTCTAAAACTGCAATGTAACCAATGTCATTTCCTTATGGAGTATCATAGTTGAGGTTATTGTTGTTGTGCAGAGGCACATGCTAAAACACAATGTGTATGTGCTTGTATTAAAGCTGCCTTTTTCCCTTTATTGGAAACTTTATGACTTTTTAAAAGCCAAAAGTCCAGTGACAAAAATAAGGTCTTAAGGTATTAAGACCTTTCAAAAAAATGAATAATAGTTCCATTCACCTATCCGTACAAAGTACTATGCAGCAGGAAATTGCAAACTACATAGTTGTCATTTTTCATAATGTTGCTTTCCTTTAAAAGAGTAGATTGCGATTGTCCAAAAGTTAAGAAGTGACAAATAGATAACGTTTTCTTTTCAACTCCTACATGAAGATGTTGTAAAGGATTACAAATAAAATGTAGTGTAAATGCACTGAATATCCATGTGTGATTTGTTTTCCCACCAGATTTCATATGATCTCACAGGATCACTCGCAAGAAACAAAGACTGCCTTCCTCAGAATCTCCTGTTTACGATGAAGTGTAAGTACCAAATGAAAAACACACATATGAGCACATTGTGGCGTCAGAACACTTAAACACAAAGATGCACTCTTGTTTAAACTAACAGCACACAGAACCACTCTTTGTCTAAGTGTGCTTGTGTTTGTATGTGTGTGTTTCATCCCATATGCAGCAGACAGCTCCGTCTGTGTGTATATTGTCTATAGAAGGTGCCAGATGTGGGGTGTTGTGTTTAGCAGGACACAGGCAGTCTTTGTGTGTCTGCCAGGCTAGCCTTGCATCCAGCAGCCTAATTGCTATAATTTCCATGATGAGGCTAATCTTCTAAAGGCAAGCTCTTCACTCACACTTGGCTGTTGTCCCTCCGTCTGACCCAGTCGACGCGTCGCCACCATTCAGCCACACACACTGACATGCACACGACGTGGTTACTTTTTATGGATGTCATCTCTTCCCCACTTAAAGCTAAAGCCTTAAAGCTAATACAAGAGCAGAGTGATCTATGTAAGTCTATACTCAGGAGGCGGTGGAAATAATTGCTTTAAATGAAAAGACAATTACACTTGAATCTGTGTGTGATTAAATCCTTAAATGAGTGCAGGAGTCATGTTTGTTTTTCTTTGCTTGGTACTCCTACCTGGCACCATCCTTTCTCTTTCCCTCTCCCTCTCTCTCAGCCTTTCAGATGAGAGCCACACTCCCACGTTCACACACATGCTGTTTGGCTTTCTGAATGGGCTCGTTGTTGTGGTCGCGCCACGTGTTGTCGAGTGGCATTGTTCGCCCCCTCTTGTTGCCCTCAGATTGTTTACATGGAGACTAACTTTCCTCCTCTTAATCTTCTTCTGATGCCTCTCTCCTTTCTGTTTACCGATTTCCCGATCTTTCTTTTCTTTCTTTCCATCTTATTGTTCATTTCACCTTTCCTTACTCTCCTCCACCCCCTGATTTCCACCAATGCTGTTGCTTCTTTTCATCGTTATTTCCCTCCCTCTCTCTCTCTCTCTGTGTGTATGTGCTTGGTGCCCCGCAGCCAGTGAGAGTGTATTACTGCAGCAGCTCTTCCAGTCCAAGCTGACTCAGACTGGTTCCCTGGTGCCAGCAGCGCAGGGCCGTGCCGGGCTGAGGGGGCCTAAAGCCACCCTGTTGCTCCACAGGATGCCACCATCCTCCCTTGTCACTGTCAACAGTGTCCCCCAACAGCCCCGGAGGTACCGTGACCTTTCCAAGGTACAGTACGAGTCTGTTGTTGCGCTGTAGCTACGCCCCACTTAATAATACACCCAAGCATCTTGGTTGTATTCATTAAATATATTCATGCTGTGCCGATCAGAAAAAAAAACAGGAATAGTCCTTCTGCGAAAAACAACAATCTAATTTAAGCGACTTCCCTCCACAGTGCTATTTATAAACCTCTGGGGATTTGATTTGTTTCTGACAGAAACGCCACAGTCATGTGATCAGATAATTTACTTATGAAATGCAGGCATTAAAAAACTAACACCTGACAAAAATACTATCAATATTATGTTTTCAATCAATCCTCCCCCTCTCCTTTTCTCTGTCTTAATTTGATTGCTTTTAAAATTTAGAAAAAGCATATTATACTGGTGAACTTTACACTGAACTGGAGAGGCTTGCTGGTTGTAACCTCCTGGGGGTCCTGCCCACTGTCTCAGTGTCTCATTAGCCATCTCTAGAGAACAGGCTTACATAAGACCTCTCACCTCCCAGATCTGTGCCAGCAGCCTTATATGGTAACATTAGGTAATGTGGCATCACTACACTAGTTGTAGAGAAGGCAATACATGCCATGGGTTGGGTTGTAAAGCAAAGGAAACAGAATAATTATGACTGAGTAGTTTAATTAATTGTTTAGTGTGCTTTGCAAACATCCTGCACAGAATCAAGACAAAAGGAATCGAACAATGTTTTGTCGTCTAGTCAAAGTCACGTATCATGTGATGATTATATTGTAATGATTCCATATTCCTCGGTGTCCTCTATGATGCACATCTATCTCATATGTTTTTCTCTCTATTATCTTTTTCCATTGTCAGATCTTGAAGAAGAAAGGATCGAGTTCCTTCCTCCAACGGCTGGAGCGCTGTGGGCCCATCACAGTGGCTGTCCAGCTGAGGGTAAGAAACACCCCATCTCCCAGTTTTTGACAGCATAAGCCCTATTTCTACATCTCTAAGTCATAAACCATGATGATTGGTTTTATGTTCCATGTTGACCTATTGGTTAACAGTTGTTTCCCACGGTCGGATGTTAAGAGTCTGCCGTGTGTAGCGTGGAGTTTTGAACTTCCTCTGCATGTGCTTCTCCCACACAGTGATTGCACTCTAAATTGTCCATAGGTATGAATGTGTTTGTCTGTCTGAATGTGTTAGCCCAGTGACCTCTGTCTCTCCGTTTCTTTCAGTCCTACTGCGAAGTAGTAAAACATTATATGAACAAAAAAAGTCAATATACAAGTTTAATATATATTTTTCTGCCAATCAGAGAAAAGCAGTATACTCATTTTCTCTTGTCCTACCTGTTCCTTACAGAGTATACCTCCAAGCATCTGGAACAGATCTTGAATGAATGAAGGGATTTGTTTTTGAAACTTAAGGGTTTTTTGTGAATTAAGTTTTCATCTCAATAAACCGCTGGACGTATTTTTTGATTGCATTCAGAAGGAAATGAGTTCAGTCTCTGCTGGTGACAGAGGGGGGCTGACATGTGTCTCAGAGCAGCAGTACCTTTGGCTTGAATGAAGCCACTGTATTGCACAATCAGAGTTGTGGGTTTTTGGTGGACAAGTCCCTCAGGGAATGGCAGGGAAGGAGAGAGTGGGATGAAGAATGAAGCTGTACCAAGGCAAGCATGAAGCCCTCATGAATGAATGAACAATGAACAACAACCATTGTGTGCCGTGCGCATTTGTGTGTGCGCATGCACATGTTTGCAGGGAGGAAAGCATACTGGTAGTGACGTTCAAAGTCGAGGAGTGAGTTGTTGATCGTTGTACCCAAGGCTATGCAGAGCTCAGGCTGACGTCAGTTTGAGAAGTGTAAGAAACACAGATGTAAGCGTTTACGTAGATGTGCGTGTCTGTGTGGCCCTGGAGGCAGCATCTGGGAATTCAGGGCTGGAAGAAAAACTCTCTCACACTCACACATCTTTCTAAAGAGCTCTTTGTTTTTTTGTTTCCACCCCAAAAATCAGACCACTTTGTCTCAAACACTATGTGATCTCACTCCAGTCACAAATCCAGTTACAACATCAAATAAAGCAGCCAGAGAGCACTGCCTTCCCATGGCTGGCAGTGCACAATAACAGCACAATAAATGTTGTTAATGCTTTTATGACTGTAAAAGTACACGTGGGTGCCTTCAACTGTATCTCCTCTCCTTTTTCCCCTTTCAGAACACACTGTCAGAAGTGATGAGTAAGCTGCAGGCTTGCACTCCTCACTTTGTGGAGTGTGTGCGCCCCAACACAAGCGGTCAGCCCGAACGTTTTGACAGCTCCCATGTGTCCACCCAGCTGCAGTACATCGGGGTGCTTGAGATGGTGCGCATGATCCGTTATGGATACCCTATCCGCCTCTCCTTCCCAGGATTCCTCAGCAGGTCTGTATCAGAGCATGTTGCCAAATGATAAGAAGTCTTCTTCTGAAGTTATTGTACTCTTCTTAAATTGGAAAGGTTTTACAATGGATTCCTCTGATTTCTCTAACTGACGTTTAGATAGATTACACTCCCGGCAGGTCAATGTGATCTCTGTCAGTTTATATATGACTGGGCGAACAGGTCATAGCCTTAGTAAAGATGAATGTTTTGTTTATATTCTTTTGCCACAGGCCTGGACTATAGGTTAAATGTATTAAAACTCTCTAAGAAGTCATTTCATTTGCATGTAACAAATGACAGCAGCCTTCTCTACCTGTCATAATGATATCATATTGAACAGGATGTCACGCTCACATGCAGACTGACACATTAGCACCAACAAGTCACTGCAACCGTTAGTGTTAAAAGGACAAAATGCCCGTGAAAGGCTTTTAGTATGATTGGAGTCACATTTCCCATGTCAGCCCGACAAACACATTAACCAGTCAGTTGTGTGTAAGGTCTCCGTGACCCCAAACCTGAATTTTAGTTCTCCCCCTCACCTCCTCTCTTTACTTTTTCACTACATCCCAGGCTTTCTTGCTAAGTAGTAGGTCCCTCTTAAACTGCTCCTCGGCCTTATCTCACAAGCCTTTTTTTTGCTCTTTCTATTCGTAAAGTGGAACACCATCACTCGTCATTTTTCTTTCTTTAAATTTATGCCTCTCAGTTTTATTGTTTGTCTCCCCTCTGATTCTGAGAACTAGTACACTACTGAGGATTGAGCTCTAAATCCTCAGTCTGTCTCCCAGCCTCTCTCTCACTCTTTTTGAGGATAAAGGGATTAATATGACATTCCTGCCAGATAATAAGAGAGGACAAAGCTGGTCACATGACCCCACCCCCCAAAAAGTTTCCACTACCCTGCTGTAAGCATCATCACATTACGGACACGGACACACACACACACACACACACACACACACACACACACACACACACACACACACACACACACACACACACACACACACACACACACACACACACACCATCAACCATGAGGTTTGGTTGATGTGTGCTGCCTTTATTTGTCCAACACTTCAGGTTTCTGGTCAAACATACACCAAGTGTTATTGAAACTCATATATAATAGATTTTCATAAGGGAAAAACAGAACAGGGAACCATGTTGAATGCTGAAGTGAATCCAATATAGATTGGAGTGTTGTCTGTACATAAGCTGCCACCAGCTCCTTTGTGTTTTTGATGGATATACCTTGTAGAGCCAGGACTCTCATTGTTCCAGCTGTAATTGAAAGAGTCCTGCTGAGGGTTTTGTGAAAGCTGTTAGTTAAGCTGCGCGTGTGTGTGCTGTGTGTTGTGTGTGCTGTGTGTTGTGTTGCTGAGCTTGAGTGAGTATGGTAGTAAGTGTCATACTATATAAGTTTAGCCAGCCCTGTGTTGTATGATAATCTCCTGGCCATGTGTGTGACCAGCAGATAACTGAGCATCACAAGGACCAGCTGGTCACTAGAAAGTGCAAACTTAACCGTCTGGAAAGGGTATACACCAAAGTGTGTATTTTCAGTTAATTAGGAGGAGGTTATTTTGATCGTAATATTATAATCAGGCAACTCTTTGAGTGCAAGCTGGTCCTCAGATTGTTCTTGTACATTGTGAACTTAGAAGTTGTTTGACTACATCAAGCATGGGGGGAACTAAGTGGAAGAGCAGGGAGAGATGACAGCTCCAATAACAACATCTGAAATATCCACTTCAGGTATAAACCGTTTAAAAGGGTGCAGTGTGTTGGATATGCAGCAAAAAGTGCAGGTTACAAGGAGTTCACCTGAGTTCACCCAGTCGAGGCAGCATGCTGACATTAAACTAATCTTGTTGCCTCCTCTTTTTTCTAATTGGTATTATAATTTCTCCATGAATCCATTCCTTGCTATCCCAATGGAAACAAGCGTTTGTTTGATTTTATTTCTCTTTGAATTCTGTTACAATATGCAATGCATTTGAATGGAAACATGGCTATTTTCTGGAGTCGAGAGGGAGAAGAGATAGACAAGCACCAGAGTGGAGATTGTCAAACAGTGTGTGTGATGGTTGGGTGGTTGCTCTCTTTTTTGCCAAACACTTCCTGCAGGTTGTTACAGTGATATGTAACGTTAGACAGGTTGACAAGGGGTGATTGAGCCACGAACACACTATTAATAGTCTCAGGTGAAGACCTGTGGCGGCTTGGTTGACACACAGTCCTCCATTTCTCCAATTTACCATCTGTCCAGTCAATTTGGGGATTGTACAGAGCGGGACACGGTTTCATCAAGACTCAAGGAAAAGTCAAGATCAGCAGACAGCCATCAAGAGAATGGACAATGATCTTTTCTCAGCTAAAAGGAAATCCCCACATTTCATCTCATGGAAATTGTCAAACTGGTCACCTGCCACCTTGAATCCATGAAAGCAATATTGCGTACGGGATGAGTGCATGTGATTCCCTCGAGGGATCTTAGGGGACACCATCAAATGCGAGACAAGGGGGGGGGGGGGCAAACGAGGAAACTCTAAATCAGGGGTGGGGAACCTTTTTCCTCTCAAGGGCCATTTCAATTTTTTCAACATCCTCCGAGGGCCGTACAAATTATTGACCTCTGCTTAAAAATCACAGCACATTCATTTGGCCTTTCTTTCATGCTGTGCAAAGAAAAAGCAACCTCTTAATCCAGATATCTTGCCATGACTCGCGCATGCATGCATGTGCACGGTTGTGGCATGACCACCAAACAGAAAGATATGGACACAAGATGTGTGCATATGTATTTAGTTTCCTATCCATGGACATGATTTAAGTGGGGGGGACCTAACCTCCTCTAGGGGGGTCCGGGGGCATGCTCCCCCGGGAAGATTTTTTTTTAAATATTGAAGTTGAAAGCATCAATCTGGTGCACTTTGGGAGCAAAATGAAGAGATCTATGGAAACATCTCTCAACACCCATATGAAACAGAACTGTAAGCAGATTTACTTTTTCTTTATGGATATTTTACAAATCACTCTCCTTTTAAACTGTATTCTTGTTTATTCTTGTTTAACAACTTTTTTTTACTGTCATATAGTATTTTATACCTGTTTACTTTATTATCTTGTTTTATGATAACTATAATGATCATATAAAGATGTGCCTTTACCTCACTGGTTGGAGAAAAAGCTTCTTATATTCGTTAGCATAGCTAACTAACCAGATGCTAATAACAAAGTTATTGACTGTATGATCAGAATGACAGATGAACAGATCGCCACTGGGCTTACAACTAAGACACAGCCACGCAAAAACTGCAGCATGTGTAGCCTACGGACTTATGGGTACTGCAATTTTTTGAAGTCCCGGAACGGCGTTCTGGTGCTCTCCGTCAGCACTGCACCCCTGTCAGGCGAGACATATACCACGGGATGACACGTTAGGTTCGTGTTGTGTTCAAGGACCATGACCGTTGCCAGGAAAAACAGGTACTCGCTTGTTTAATTATTTTGCGGTATAGATTTCTTTAATTTTTTTGCGTGTGTTTATAAATTACCTCGAGGGCCAAACCAAATGGTCTCGCGGGCCAGATACGGCCCGGGGGCCGGAGGTTCCCCACCCCTGCTCTAAATCATTGTCAGCTCTGATCTTTTACCGGATGCTAGTCAAGACTAACTGTCTATAACCTTCCTATAGACAGAAAACGGCATGTGAATCTCCATATGCTTTTTTACATCTAAGCGAACACTGAGGAAGGAGAGAAGAACAGTGTGTAATGGTAAAATAGTGAATATATCTTGTTTTCTGCCATGATGGTAAAAGAAGGCAGCACTCAATTCACAGAGTGTACTTATCAACTGTATTGCTCTGTCTTTTGATCTGTAACTGGATGAAGTATATATTGTAGATCTGATGCAAGATCAAAGAGAGTGTGGCAAGCAGATGCTCACTGCTCTTATAATGTGGTGGCCCAGCCTGGCCGGGGATGGCCTGGTGAGTAAGAACATCATCGATCATTTAAACACTTAGATGGCTTAGCTTCCAGGGCTCAGGGAGTTCTGTATCTTTTTCAATCAGCCACAGCACAGGATGTTTCTTAGTGTCTGAAACTGCTTCCAGGCTTCCCTCCAGTGGTCCAGTTTGTCCTGGTGGACGAGTTATAATGGCCCGATGTTTGCCAGGAAATGTACTTAAACAATGTTTGCTCATGAATTACTTATTACTTGATACTAATTGTAAATGTTATGATACTGAAACCATGTTCACCTACTGGATAAAATACATTGAATCCCAAAAATGTTGAAGCATCACATTTTTAGGAGTAGAAACTGAAGTTTGAAAACTGGATTTCAATTGTATTGCCACTCATTCAAATCCCCATTATTCTTCATTCAGCATTGCACAACTACTCAGCTCTGGTTTGTGTGCATTGCGTGCGAGTGTTTTGTGTTCATACAAATGGACCTTTCTGAGTGTGCCTTTGTCTGACGTGTGTCCCCGTTCTGCTGTTTATACATTAAGGCCACGCTTAATTTGAGTGGCTGCCACTCACAAAGACACCAGTCAGCCTGGCCAAAGTGCCATTCATATCTTTCTTTCTTTCTCTCTCTCTCTCTCTCTCTCTCTCTCTCTCTCTCTCTCTCTCTCTCTCTCCTCTCTCTCTCTCTCTCTCTCTCTCTCTCTCCCCCCCCCCTCCACTGGGTTCAACACAGACATGGCCAATGAATGAACACAGTCTTGGCCAGAGAGGAGCTGCTGCAGAGTGGGGGTGGACTACACTGCCGTCTTCACAAAGCTCTTTCTCACATACATTCTTATCCTTTCCTCACATGCTCTCTCTTCTCTAAACCGCCTTTTTTTCTTTAATCTCCTTGCCTTCCTGACCCCGAGATATTTTGTATTTCTTTAGTCCTTTCACTCTCTTTATTTCAGTCTTTATCTTTCCTTTTCCCCTCTGCCCGTTTTCTCTCATGTACATGCACACTATCGCAATTGTTCCTCTTTCTATTTGTCACTCTTTCAAAACTATAGGTTACTTACGTAACCCCAGTTCTCAGAGTAACATGAAGTGAGATGTCTCACTATGGGATGCGCCTCATCGCGGAGCAAACGGAAGCATCAATCTCATTACGCCAATCCTGATTGGCTGGTGATCTTGACGTCAGCGTCAGGGAATTCACCCCCTATAAGTAGCTTGCGCCACGACGCATGCGTCATTCAAAATAAGCACCTCTTCTCGCTTCACCATAGCAAGGAGGGCCGTCTGGTGAGACATCTCACTTCATGTTACTCTGAGAACTGGGGTTACGTAAGTAACCTATAGTTCTCATTCATAACACTCCGTTCGATGTCTTACTATGGGAAATTGTAGCTCCCGTATTGTCAGACGAGCTTATCTCGAAAACCAACCAGAACAGGTAGAGCTCTGACTCAACCAGGTGCCCAGCACTGCTTGAGTCACACTGGGAGCAGAACGTCCAGCCTGTTAAGAGGCGGACAAAAGTGAGCGGCGAGGACCAGCTCGCCGCTGCACCAATGTCTTGGATGAGAGACATCCTGGACAGAGCCCAGGATGCAGCCAGACCCTGAGTCGAAAGAGCTCGCGGACCCGAGGGTGCCTGCGAACTCTGACTCGTATGAGCCCCAAAGCAATTGCTTCCACAAACCAGTGGGAGAGCCGTTGCTTAGTAACAGGCTTGCCCTTATAAGGGTTAGCCCAGGACACAAGGGGTTGGTCATTATTACATTACATTACATTACATTACATTGCATTTAGCTGACGCTTTTATCCAAAGCGACTTACAATAAGTACATTCGACCAGGAAGACACAACCTTGAAGAAAACAGAATCATATAAGTACATCAGGTTTCATAGAGCCAAACATTTCAAGTGCTACTCAACTGGCTTTAGGTAAGCCAGTCCTTTATTAGTATAAAAGTGCTCCGTTAATAGTTCTAACGCTCGAAGTGGAGTCGAAAGAGATGAGTTTTCAGTTTGCGCCGGAAGATGTGCAAGCTATCTGCCGTCCTGATGTCAATGGGGAGCTCATTCCACCATCTTGGAGCCAGGACAGCAAACCCACGTGTTTTCGCCGATGGGAACTTGGGTCCCCCTCGCAGCGAGGGCGCAACGAGTCGTTTGGCTGATGCAGAGCGTAGTGCACGCGCTGGGGTGTACGGTTTAACCATGTCCTGGATGTAGGAAGGGCCAGATCCATTCGCAGCATGGTAAGCAAGTACCAGTGTCTTGAAGTGGATTCTAGCAGTTACCGGAAGCCAGTGAAGGGAGCGGAGGAGCGGAGTGGTGTGGGAGAATTTAGGAAGGTTGAAGACCAGACGAGCCGCTGCATTCTGGATGAGCTGCAGAGGTCGGATGGCACATGCAGGTAGACCAGCCAGGAGGGAGTTGCAGTAGTCTAGGCGTGAGATGACGAGAGCCTGGACCAGAACCTGAGTCGCTTTCTGAGTCAGCTGGGGACGTATCTTCCTGATGTATGACGAAGCACCCTTGATCTGTCCCTGTACGTGCGTAAAGCACGGGCTGGACACGGCAAATCCGGCCGCTGTTCCCCGGAGGAATACAGTGGCGGGGAGGATGCCTCAATGTCAAATGTGGTACCTGAACCAACCACCTTAAGATAAAGGAAGGGTTGGGCTTCAACCACACTCTGTTTGCCCTGGGGTGAACTGAGTGCATGAAGACTGTACAGATAGTGCATGAGTGCCACTGGCTCGCTTGGCAGCTGCCAGGGTCAGCTTCATGTCACACTGTATTCAGATTGTACCACTTACGGGCCAGGCCCATAGAGCCAAGCGCTCTGGGTGTGGGTGAAAGATCGCCCCCCCCCCCGCTTGTCCCTGCGTAGTGGGAGCTGCCATGGCTGCCCGCACAGCAGCTGATATATCTCCGCTAGCCAGTACATAGCTGGCCAGTGCGGAGCTATCAGGATAAGTGTGTGGCGTTGCTCTCTCACTCTGGCCAGAGTTGGGGGTATCAGAGCCAGTGGTGGGAACGCGTACAGAAGGCCCGGGGGCCAATCGTGTGCGAGTGCATCCACGCCTAACGGTGCATTTAGATCGCGCATCGAAAAGAACAGCTGACACTGAGCGTTGTCTTTCGATGCGAACAGATCCACCGCAGCTCTGCCGTAACGCACCCACAGCTGGCTCACAATCCTTGGATGTAGAGTCCAGTCTGCATAAAGTGGTATACCTCTGGACAGTAGATCTGCCCCGAGGTTCATCACTCCCGGTACGTGCGTCGCTCTCAGAGAGAGGAGACGCCTACCGCTCCATAGGATCAGTTTGCGCGCCAGTGTGTGTAACTGGAGAGAACGCAAACCCCCTTGGCGGTTAATATACGATATTGTGGTCGTATTGTCTGTCCTCACAAGGACGTGATGTCCCCTGAGGAAAGGCAGAAAGCGTTTTAGGGTGAGAAACACCGCTAAAAGCTCCAGGTAATTTATGTGCGCCCGCTGGAGGTCTCTGCTCCAGAGACCCCTCGCCGGGCGATCTTCATAAATACCTCCCCAACCTGTCAGACATGCGTCCGTGGTGACCACTTTCCGTGAAAGGACAGCACCCATAGGCACACCTCGTACTAGAAAAGTCGGGTGCAGCCAGTGGCGCAGTGCCATTACGCATTTCACAGTAATCATCACTCTCCGCGCGCCATGGCACGAGCCGCAGCAGAGATGTGTGAGTGAGCATTCTGAACTTATATCTTTTTAGATATTTGTTCAGAGCCCTCAAATCAAGTATTGGCCGAATTCCGTTCCCTCCCCGTTTGGGAACGAGGAAGTACTTGGAATAGAAGCCGCCCTGACTCTGCTCGGCGGGTACAATAGATATAGCCCTCTTTTCTAGGAGTGAGAGAATCTCTCTCTCCAGAATATGGGCTGACTCTCCTCGGGCCTGCGAATGCAGAATGCCCGAGAAGCGAGGGGGGGTGACGGTCACTTGGAGTCTGTAGCTCCGTGTAACTGTCTTGAGAAACCCAAGCAGATGTCGTGAGCATCTCCCGCTGTATGCTCCTTAGAGCCAGCTGAGATGTCACGTCTCTTCCCCTCTGAGTCTCTATTTGTTGTGTTATGGGGCCCTCCAGTGTCTGAGCACTGTGGTGCCCCATTTCGACAATCCCCACCGACACAGCGCATGCGTGTGGTGGTGGTGCCCTTACGGCTCCAGCCGGCACTGCGCATGCGCGTGACGGTGGTGCCTTCACGACCCCAGCCGGCACTGCGCATGCGCGTGACGGTGGTGCCTTTACAGCTCCAGCCGGCACTGCGCATGTGCGTGACGGTGGTGCCTTCACGACCCCAGCCGGCACTGCGCATGCGCGTGACGGTGGTGCCTTTACAGCCCCAGCCGGCACTGCGCATGCGCGTGACGGTGGTGCCTTCACAGACCCGTCAATTGTCCGCCCTTTGAGAGAGGCCGTAGCTGCTCTCAGAAGGGGAACAGTTGACGGACTGTTTATTGTTTTTATTGTTTTTCTTTTCATTTTTTCGAGCTGCGCCCTTGGCTTGAAGCCTGGATGCGTCAGCGGAAAATGTTATATGACAGAAAAATCAATAAGTGTGTGACATGTGTTTATGCGGACTTGAGGATGGTGTTGAGGCATCTCTCGAGGCGGCGGGAACACATTTAGAGCTGGGGAACCGTAGACTTCCAGCTCTGTCACAGAGGGGAGAAGGAGGGGCTGTCACGCCGCTCGCTTCTTCTTCCTCGACTGCTGGCCGAAATTCTGGGTTGGCTGCGCCTGGGCTGCAGCCGGAACCGGAGATTTTCTAGGCCAGCTCGCCCTCGTCCCCTGCCTGGGCTGGGGACTCGGGGCGGACTGCGACCTCTGCGTTTTCGGTATTTTGAACCGAGCAGGGTTCGGGGCAGCTTGGACGAAGGGCTGCCGCTGCGAAGGCAGCGGCTGGGCCCTTCGAGGGAGGCAGAGGTGGAGGGCCTCGTCCTCCTTCTTTTTCGACTCGCATCTCCTCTGCATGGAGGCAAGAGCGGAGCCGAAAATCCCCTCGGGAATGATGGGCATGTCAAGCACATCCTCCTTTTCCCGGTCTGGGAGGTTGGTGAGGTTGAGCCATCTAGCTCTTTCCTGCACCACCATGATCCCCATTGTTTTCCCCGTGGCCTGGACGGCGCAGCGTTGGACACAGAGACAAATGTCTGTGACCGCGGCCAACTCATCCAGAACGGCCGGTCCAGGATTACTCAACATATCCTCACAGAGCTCCGCTTGGTATGGGGTTAGCAGTGAGGAAATGTTCAGAGCCCTGGCGGACAACGCTGCGGCTCTGTAGGACCGTTCAGTCATGGTCGACTGGAAACGGTCCACCTTCGCTGGCAGCGTGGGGTTCCTGCTTGGTGACGGGCCCATCCTCGGTAGGAGGTGGGCTGCCACCAGCAGTTCCATCCGCGGTATGCGGAGCAGGTCGAGCCTCTGCGGGCGAGACCATGGTGAGGTCTCGCCAGGAGCTCCCGCCTGGTGAGGCGTGGGGCTCCGTTCCCACGTCTCTTGCCGCCACCGGGTCCCGGCCTGACACGGCGTGGGATCCCGGTTCCGCAGCTGCCGCTGTTAGTGAGCCCCAGACCGACACAGTGAGGGGCTCAGTCTCTGCGGCAGACGCCCCCGTGTCTTGATTGCCAAACGGCGAATCAGTGGACATGAGGGAGTCCTGTTCCAACAAGCTAGCTTGGTGTGCTAGCCGTCGGTGGAGGCTCTTTCGGGTGAAAAGGGCACAATGCCCGCACGAGCCGGGGTTGTCGATAGCCTCCTGGGCGTGTTCCAGCCCGAGGCAGGACGAGCAGACCTGGTGTGAGTCTGTGCCTGCTATCTTCAACCCGCAGCCGCATGACCGAGCCTCCGAGTCCCTGACTCCTCTGGTGTGAGGGGGAGAGGCGTCCATCTTGTTCGCCTCGTGGCGTGGAGAGGACCCGCTCGTAACAGGTACGTCGTTGAGAGAAAAAGTGTTACCAACCCGTCCTTAATCCGGAGAAAAAGGGACGGTGTGGGTCCTTTGTTCTCAAAGAATATTGACTGGTGTGTCAATATACTTCTAATCCTTTTCTCCTCCGAGAGAGAGAAAAAGAAAAGCGTCCTCGCTACCGTGGTGTCGGTAGTAAGGGGAAGCTAGCTAGCAACAGGTGCGTAGCTAGCTTGAGAAAAATCAAAACCTTACCTTACTTTCCGGGGAAAGAAACGGCGAGGTCGATTTTAATACTAACTGGCGTTAGTATTACCGTCTTCTTGCGAAGCAGAAGGAGTAGCCGGCGAGCGCCCGTCGACCGAAATGGTTATATTTGGGTTCAGTCTGTGGACTGTTAAGCTTGTCCGGCTACTATAGAGATGTGCTCTGAAGCGAGAAGAGGTGTTTGAATGACGCATGCGTCGTGGCGCAAGCTACTTATAGGGGGTGAATTCCCTGACGCTGACGTCAAGATCTCCAGCCAATCAGGATTGGCGTAATGAGATTGATGCTTCTGTTTGCTCCGCGATGAGGCGCATCCCATAGTGAGACATCGAACGGAGTGTTATGAATGAGAACAACCCTGGCCCTTGACTAATCAAAATGACAGGAAAATAAATCAACCAATAATCTTGAGGTTGCTATATTCTCGTGAACACAAACACACACTCGCACACTGGAAGCACGCAGGCCATTTCACTAAGTCATAGTGGCTGCCTGAAGCAAATTACATTATTGTCCTGGTAACCCGGATGATTTATGAGGAAGTCTATTTTACTGTAGCTTTTATTTGTCTTTTATGATACACAATGTGTTTTATGGCCAGATTTATTTTCCGCCAACGTGTAAGGTCAAATCCTACCGCTTGAACCTTGTTTCTTTCCTCACTTCTTCATTGCAACAGAGTGGATGAGAGAGATCATCTGTATTCATACAGCATGTCACAAATGCAGCACATAGGTCATGTTTTCTATATGGCCAGTTCCAAGTGGGTCCTCATTACCTCCCACTGATGGATAAAGACACACATTTGTAGGTTATTAAGTTACCTAGAGCAGAATATCCATCATTTCAGAGTGACTAGTGGGATGAATAGCAAGGACTAGGCAAAGCCAAAAGGATTTGAGAATTTGGCAACTGAAATAGGTGTGTGATGGATAGGAGCAGCTTCAGAGAGGAAGGGAGTGGTTCAAAATCCAGCTGCATTACCTTAAGCATCTTTGTGACGCTCAATAACAGGGATCTGATTCCTGTTGTCACATGGAACAGCATTGGTGCACTGTAACCCTCCATTTAAACTCTTATCAAAGGCTTTATTTCACTTCTTTGACTCCACATGAAGCCCCCTTGGGTCTTGTAAAAGCAGGATCCATCGATGGTTTTCGTATCCTCACAGGGAAGGTCATGAGTTTACAGAGTTCCTTTGTGTTTTATGGGCCCAGTGGGATGGTGTGTGCTGTCTGCAGAACTGGTATTAACATACAGAGAGGGTTAGGCAGAGTTCAGACGGAACCCACTCCTGCAAATCAAACACATCCAACATTCACGTGCACTTACTTACTCACTATTGACAACACAAGTGGTTACTGCCTCCAGCCATCTGCTTGTTATATTTCGTCATCGTGATGTCACATCTTCAGCGGGCTCTGTATCTTGTTGATAACAGAAGAGACCAAATGCTGACTATCCAACTGATATGAAGTTTAACTGTTTTGTGTATTTCATTCAGAAAATATACATTTCCCTTGATGTCTAATAGGTTATACAATTTGCTCTTGTTATAATGAGGTGTGACAAAGAAAAAAAAGACAGGATTGAAAATGTGGGACTGCCTAATAATATTCTTGTGTTGCCCATGTCTTGTTTTATCACGAACATCATCACAGTTTAACAATTACATTTGAGATTTGTAAAACTTTACAGTAATACTGAAGTCTTTCAAATTTTACATTAACAAATTAATTTACCTACATTTCCTGGACCCTTATTAGACAGGGGCGAATTCTCAACCTATAGTCTTAAAAATAAGAAAGTGTGTCTCCTGTCAACTTTAGTATTTATTTTTTGTATTTAATCATTGTCATGTTCTTGTGCATATAACTATGATCTAAGATGAACTAAGTGTATCATTTTGACTACGTTCTTTTTTCTTCTGTACAATTTTGTATATGCTTATCGCACTGTGTTGCTGATGGGTCGTCCTTGAGCAGGTGGCTCAAAAAAGTTTCTGCTAATGAAAAGCACAATATATTATTATACCACTCAAATTTGTTGTATCTGGTACAATTGGGAATTCATTTCATAACCCAGCTTCTGTATGCCAATATAAAGAGCAGTATATTTTTCTGTTATTGGATTATTTGTAAACATTTCTGCTCACTTTCCCTTTCACCCCCACCGTCCCAGGCACAAACAAACCACTGTCTCCAGCTGACCATTCATAGCAACCGTTGCCCGCGGCAACACCAATAGGAACAGATGCTGTGTGGCTGGTCTGCCGTATGACCCCCACTGAACTTTGAACCCATTGTTTCTGAGAAAAGACGCATTAGCGTCAAATGTTTAAGTTTCGCTCTTCAGCTTCAATATCTCTGTTGTTATCTCTTTGTGTCTCAGATATAAAGATCTTGTGGTCCCGACTTTGCGAGACAAGAAGAAATTGTCCCCTGAAGAGAGGTGTCGCTCCGTTCTGCAACAGTCCAAACTCCAGGGATGGCAGGTGTGTGTGTGTGTGTGGTTTGCCTCTTTTTCTGTCCCCATCAATAACAAAAGATTTGCCAAATGACTTAATCCCTGACCGTCTATTTGAAAAATCCCATGGAATTTTTGACTACTCGTTCCAGCTGTCCCGCCTCATCATCATTCTCCTCACACACACTCAGTCACACGGCAGCGCAGACCCGTCCGCCCCCCTCTCTGTCCTGTCTACCAGACTGCTGTTGTGTCTGAGTGTGTGACCCTACAGGTCACAGCAGCTCCAGCCTCACACACGCATACAAACTCCTCCACAATGCCTTGCAGACACCTTTTCATCCAGCTTTGCTCAACACACTCACACAAGCAACACTCCTACAAGTAGCGTGTGTTGAAATGAATGGTGTGTGTGGAAGCATGTCACCCCCTCAGTGCTGTGCACCTGTTATAGGGTGACCTCTGCCACCCCCAAAATGCCCTCTAATCCAGGAAGTGAATGCCGTGTCAACATGCAAACTCCATACCCTGCCCACACTCCATACCCACCTATTATCATGCATCACTGCTACATCACTGCTCTGCCATCTCTCAACTAACAAGGCACTCTCTTCTGAGATTTCCTGACAGCCAGACTCACAGAAGCTGGCGATGATACCACTGTAGTTTACAACTATGATTTGTGTTGTGTGTGTAGATGGGCAGCAGCAAAGTGTTTCTGAGGTACTGGCAGGCCGACCAGCTGAACGACCGCTGCTATCAGCTTCATAAAAAGATCATCACCTGTCAGAAAGGTAATATCCAAAATAACGGACCAATAACACTTGTTATTACTTGAGTGTTCAGCTGTCTTTCTTTTACTGACACCTCTGACATCTCTGTCTTCCTCTCCCCTCTTCCTCTTCCTCGTGTCTCAGTGGTGCGTGGCTGGCTGGTCAGACAGAGCGTTCATCGCAGGCTGTCCTCACAGCAGAAAGAGGAGGGCGGTGTGCAGCGCTTCCTGCAGGGGGCAGAAGACATAGGGATGCGAACCTATGACCACTTGGTCATCCAAAATGCTTCCGACATCTCAAGAGAGAGCAACCGCCTGCGCTGCCATGGCAACAGCCTTATCAACATCCTTGGCAACAGCCCACCACTTGGTGAGAGGCCTGAGCCGGTGGGCAAAGAGGAGGATCAGCCCATGAAGAGGTATATTAGCAAACAGCCTCAAAACTAACACACCTTTAGTCCGATTGGAATATGTCAATGTGCAGTCAGTCATTTTGCATTTACAAACAATATACAGTAACATAAAACCAAATGAGACGGTTTTACAGTGACTGTATTTAACCTGAAAGGTAATCAATGTGCAGTTACTGAAATGTACAGGATTTATGATTGTAAAAAGCAATCATTGGCCTCCATAAGTGTGTATGTGTGTTTCTGCATGTGTGTGCCTATGTCTGCACAAATGTGTGCTCTTTAATGATGTCATTGTATCCCTGTGCGGTGAAAGCTTTTCATTGTTAATTTCATGATGAATAGTCAGATAATGATCTGTGTTTGTCAGATTGTATTAGTAAAGTGTTGCACCAATGGAAGGCTATCCTTATGTCAACCTCTCCGCATGCTAATACAACATATCATTAAATTGGAATAATCCTGCAGGGCTACGAAAGGGTTAAAAATGGGTTTTGGTAATACCTCAAATGTGACTTTGGAATTGTAGTACTAATACATCTGTAAATGCAGACTTGGGATGTTTTATACTTTCTATGGTACGCTGCATTATATATGCATTTATTATTTTAATAGAATCTTTTAGCAGGAAGCATTACCATGTGTGTTGATTACTGCCATTGTCCCATGATACTGATTTTTCTATCTCCGTCTGACAATGATTTGTTAACAAAATGCTAAAGTCTGAAAGCTTTCTGACTAAATATATGTTTATTATATTATAACAATATAAACACATATAGGATGTTTGCTTCTAAACATCATCTTAGACAAACCAATCTTTTTCAAGCCTGTCAAACTAAATAAAGTGGAAAAGACTCACTATAGGGTATTAATCAATGAGCAATTGGAAACGATTAAAAGACAATTAGAAAATGTCACCGCACTGCAATGTACTGACATTTTTTAACGTGTTTTGATTAATTTATGGAAGGAATTATATCCTGAAAGATGAAATGAGACATAAACACACATGATTCTGCGTCCTCTATGTGTCCTTGTCCATGTAACATCTGCTACTCAGACAGACGCCCAGCAGGAGGAGGGGTGTCTGTGGGCGGACTGGGAGAGAGTCACAGTTGTTGTATCGTAGAGGGGATTCAAATTCACCCAAACTCACCTAATTTCTCTGCAGGTTTTTTAATGCCTTTCCACATCACCTGCCCATATGCCCGGCTAACCCCCGCCTGCAATTCTGCAACCAACAGATGGCTCACACAGATTAGCAAGGGAAATATCCAACAGGATGTTATCAAATTACTGCAAGGAGATTAGATTTAAAGCATAATCTCTTTGGTCCTTATCCTTCAATTGGCCTCCTTAGCTCATATTTGTGGAATGACAGCTAAAGCAGGCATACATTAAGGTTGAGCATTCTGATGATCTAAATTATATCATTACCTCAATCGGATCAGAAAATTATTGGAGTGGAAAAAGGGTAGTGCCTGAAGCCAAGGCGTGTTTGTTATTTTGTTAAAGCATGCAAATGCAATAGTAATGGAGATTAATGGTCAGAATTTTTTTTTTTAAAGGTCCCGTTTTATACTGTTTTTCATCAATATATTATAGGTCTCAGATGTATACAAAACATGTCTCTGAAGTGTTTGGCTTGAAATACCAAACAGATCATGCATTGCAGCCTCCCATAAACCCCTCTCTGTCTTTTACTTTAGATGAAAATAAGGGGCCACTCCCCACGCCCCTCTGAGAGATATTTGGTTAAAAATAACACAATAGGCGCTTTCACACCGGAGTACTTTTCCCAGTATAGTTCCGATTTAGTTCCGAAAATGTGCGTTCACACCAAAAAAATCCAGAACTAGAAATTAGTTCATGAGAACCGTTTCACCCCCTTTTCAGTCACTGCTAGAGAGCAGGTACTTTCATGGGAGAAAAAGGTTCCCATTTCTGATTGGCTGGGCGGATTGCAAACCGCAACGCCCCGTAAAACTCCCAAAAAGTTTTGTGAAGCCGCCATTTTATTATCCTCACATTAGCATTATTAACATTAGCCCAGCGCACACAAAAAATATGGCAACACAAAATAAAACATGGGAGCGGTGGAGTGATGAGGAGGTGTCGGCGTTCTGGCGATTTACTCGGAAGGCTTCAGTAGAAGCTGCTGGGACTAGCCAGTCCCCAACTCCGGGGATTTCCGGCCCGGGTTCATTACATTATTACATGTCATTTGTTAGACGCTTTTATCCAAAGCAACTTACATACATTCAGTACTGTGGACAATCCCGACAGGAGCAATTTGGGGTGAAGTGTCTTGCCCAGGGACACAACGACATGCTGACTGCAGTGGGACTTGAACTTGCTATCCCCTGATTCGAAGTCCAGCACACTACCCACTGAGCTACAGCCTCCCCATCAGAACTAAAGAGTTCTGATTAACTAAGTACGGCAAAGTACTTGGTGTGAAAGCGCCTAATGGTGCTCTAGGAGGAGATTCAGGTGATACGGTGGGGGGGGGGGGTTACCTTGGTTGGTGATTGGCTAATGGTTACACAAGCCAAAACATTTTTATCTAAATGGATCAGGACAAAAAGTGAGCGAATCTTTTTTCCTGAAACTTTCAGAATCTCTTTACACTGAGGGCACACATGTTAAAGTAAAAAAGACATGAAAAAGTGGATTTTGCATAATATGTGACCTTTAATGTATTTCTGGTATCTGTTCCTTTTGTAGGGTTGTGGAGAAAAGTGGGAAAGTCTACGATGGTCCTGTCAATGGGGGTGGTCGAGTTATTCGCCACTTTCGGTCTAGCTCAGTACCCATCCCTCTCGCCATGGAGAACATGTTCCCTTCCACAGCGAGTCCACCCATCAAACCAGCCCTGCAGCAGGTGGCTCATACCAACGAGGATGGGGCAGGCAGGGGGGGTCTCTCCTCCCCTCGCAAGCAACCTCCGCCCAAACCAAAGAGGGACCCCAACACCCGCCTGAGTGCATCTTATGAAGCAGTTAGTGCAGGGTTGACGATGTCAGCCAAAGAGAGTCCCACTCCTGAGGGATATGGTTCCCCAGCTGGAAGCCCTCCTAAATCCCAGCTGTCCCCCACAGACCCATCAGGTAAATCACCTCTACTCGTCTTTAGAAGATACAACAGATGATCCTTTCTGTCCCTTAAAGGTCCCCTGTTATACTTTTTCAAACAATATAGTATAGGTCTCAGAGGGGCATTCTACCGAATTAGTACAAAGTGCGGTCCCACAACAAGAAAAACTATTTAACAAAACAATTAAAGGTGGGGTAGGTAAGTTTGAGAAACCGGCTCGAGATACACTTTTTGTTATATTCCATGTAATGCTCTTAACATCCCGATAGCAATGAATATCTTAAGTGCTTTGACAAAAAAACCATAACAAAATTTCATCTGTGGAAGCCGTAGTACTGTAAAAAGCACGACCAATCATTTTAGCCGGCCCGGCTAAAATAACTGGATGGCCTACCTGCCTGTCAGCCTTCCATCTGTGCACAAACTTATCTCGTGCCCTCATTGGTCATGTGCGTGTTCGTGTGTGTTGGAGGAGGGGCTCTGTGAGGAAGTGGCAGATTTTTTTCGGCTGTTTATTTTCAAATTCTAGCACACTCGAGCTGGTTTCTCCAAAATTACCTACCCCACCTTTAAGTATTCAGACATAGATATTTACTAAGAATATTTTATGGTCTATTTAAACACAAGGCTTTAAATTAGATTAATATATACAAAAACATCATTTATAGGGTATACTTTCTATTGGGAAGTAGCTGTCCCCAACCCTGACATCTAAATTTCAATTTCTGTAAATAACACTTAAAACATTTTTTTAAATGTTGTTCAATTATGTATTTAGAAGATCTTTATGAGTACATTCAAACAAAAGTTGGAATATTTAGATTTATTGTGGGTATCATTTTTTAATAAAAAATGTCACTACCAAAACACAAGGGGTTTTAGTCCAATGGCTAAGCCTTTGTTTTTTAGCCACACCCCTGCATTTTTGACTAGTTTGGCAGTGACACTGCATCCCTGTCCCTCATGGCTGAATGGCAAGTAGCTATATCCCATACTTTTGATATAAATCTGTTCCAAAATCTGAAAATCGGCGTGTAACCTTAAGAATTGTCACTACCGAACACATATTATCTTCAATTAAGTAAACTTTTTCGGGGTTTTATGCAAAGTATTAGGTTGTTATGTGTGTAAACCTCATCAAAGACGTGTATGCTAGCCATGTACTTGCTAGCATTCTTTAGTTATGCTGAAACTTAGTTAGAATCGTCACTACCGAAACATATGGCTACGTTTCGGTAATTAACATGATCGTTTCGGTAGTGACAAAATGGAATGGTAAGCAGGTAAATCCCACCATTTTGAAATAAATCTGTTTTAAAGTCTGAAATTCAGTGTGTTACTTTAGAGGTCTCTTATTATACTATTTTTAGGCATATATTATAGGTCTCAGATATATAAAAAACATGTCTATGAAATGTTTTGCTCAAAATACCAAACAGATCACCCATTCTAGCCTCATTCCCCTCTATTTCAGCCTGTTACTAAAGTGCTGATTCTGGGTCAGTAGCTTCAAACATTCACACTTCAACATAAGGCATGTTATGAGTTAAGATTAAGCAATAAGGTTGAGGGGAATATGATACAACCTTGAGACAAGATACTGTGGTCACTACCGAAACAGTGGATGTTTTGTAAAAAGTATATTGAGTTATCAACTAAAATGATATGATACTGATTGGTTTAATGCATGTTCAATTTCAACAATCCTCAACTCTGGAATCAATATGATCAGTATTATGCATTTTACAAAGAAAGTTTGCATTGTGATTTTTATGAATTGTATAAATTGAACTTTGAAATTTGAATCATAATGAACTTTTATTAATTTAATTGTGAAAAACCCTCAAGAAATATTTGTTAAAATACTATTTAGAGAAGGGAAGGTAAAACAATCTTAACAGGTTAACATAATACTTTTTTACCACGGTGTATGTACTATGTTTCGATAGTGACCATTTTTGGTAGAGGAAGAACATTCCAATACAGTCTGAAAATACAATAGAAAAATGTACGGTTCTTTTACTAGATATATGTAATTTAGATATGGTACAAAATATATATGGACAAAGTTTTGGGGAAAAAACATACTACATTTCAAAACATTTCCAACCTGACTTTGGTCCAATTTTGTAGAATGGCCCATAAAACATGTCTCTGAAGTGTTTGGCTGAAATAACAAACAGGTCATTGTAGCATAAACCCCTCTGTTTCAGCCATGTTCCAAAAGTGCTGAATCTGTGTCTGTAGCTTTTAAATGCAATTGAAGGGCCACCCCCCCCAAGTTTTTGGTTTAAAAAAACACAATGGTAGTCCAGGAGGAGATTCAGGTGATAAGGTGGGCAGGTGTTACCTTGGTTGATTATTGGCTAATGGTTGCCAAACCCAAAAATACATTGTGACATCACAAAGTGGCCAAAATCTGATCAGCTCATTTTTAGACATGTTTTCTATATAAATGGATCAGGACAAAAAGAGAGAGAATCTTATTTCCTGAATCTTTCCGAATCTCTTAACACACATATGTATTCATGAAAGACATGAAAAAGTGGATTTTGCATAATAGGGGACTTTTAATTCAGATGGCTAATGTCTGACTTTCTTTGTATTTATTTGCTTTCTTTATAATTTCCCCAGCCTTGTCCAAGCCCCGTCCCCACAGTGATGACTACACAACCATGAGGAAGGTGCCACCCCCGAAACCTAAACGCAGTCCCAACACCAAGCTGTCAGGCTCATATGAGGATATCAACGCTGCATCTCCACACATCCACCAGTTCCGTCCTGCTGATGTGAAGCTGGCCTTGCTGTCCCGGGCTGGCGGTTTCTGTGGGTTTGGTGGTTTATTGCAGAAAGCAGCATCTGTAGATGTCCCACAAGGGCTTGGACTGAGCCTGTACCATGGCCAGGGCGAAGAGGACGTGTACATAGAGATGTTGGGCTCCAAGCAGCGGGCCCGGAGCCTCCAGGAGCCTCCTGACAGCCCGGGGCTGGACGACTCGGAGGCCGTCTATGAGGAGATGAAGTATTTCCCTCATGAAGATGGTCCTGCCACCGTGGTAAGCAAGGCGGCCAAACTGGAGGCCCTAGGCTTGAACCTGGTGGGATTGTGTGCGTCTCCCCCTCATAGCGGGGAGATCAAACGGATGGCGGCAGGGTTGACGGCTGCCATGGACCTCACTCACTCACAGAGCACTGCCAACAGCGGCAAAGACGGCAGCTGCGACATCCCTGCCCCCTTCCCCAACTTGCTCCCCCACCGTCCACCTCTCCTGGTGTTTCCCCCCTCCCCCGTCACCTGCTCTCCTGCTTCAGATGAGTCCCCCCTCACCCCTCTAGAGGTGAAGAAGCTGCCCGTGTTTGAGACCAACCTGAACTATGCTACTGGCCCAGACAGCCCCCTTTCCCCTCAGTACGCCCGCCAGAGGGCCGACTCCTCCCCTAGCCTCACCGTCCTCATGCCAGACAAGAAGCCCACCACTCCACTCACCCCTCCACCTCCTCCTCCCAACGCCCTGCCTCCCCCTTACAGACCACCGTCACACTTCCCCTTCCCACCTGAGACCAACTTCCAAGGTATTACCAGATGTGTCACAGGAAGCTCAGACCCTCCCAAAACCTCATGCGCTCAAAGGGCAATTGGGGAACCCCTGGGGAAGCCCCCTCCCTATTCCCCAGTGAAGATGACCCGACCTGAGCCTCGGAGGGCACACTCGTGCTCCTCCTCGCCCCTGCTGTTCAACCCAGCCAATGGCAGACCCCTGACCAGCCCCCTGGATGAGCTCAACACTCTGTTCAGCTCGGGACGCAGCCTGCTGAGGAAGCCCAGCTCCGGCCGAAAGACCAGAGATGGAGGTCTGTTTCTCACACATCTGTACACACACACACACACACACACACACACACACACACACACACACACACACAGTTACAGACAATTCAAACACAGCAGAAAGGGGATCACAGGTTGGATTATATGGAGAAAATCAAATATCCAAATATTTCTGATCAAATACCTTGATATCGACATGGAGAAAACATTGTAGGGTTGACTATTGTTTTTTACATAGAATATTTACAACATTGAATTTATTTTAATATAAATTCATCAATTATGTGGACATAATGACAAACTGTGTCATGGCAAATATTATAACTATTAAAACAGCCCGGTTAGTTCAGAAAATGATATCCATTTACTGTCATGCAGCCTTCAAAACCAGCCAAAGACAATTGGGCGATGGTACCATAAATGTAAGACAATATCTGGTGTCATATCACAATATCAGTTTAGATATACTGCCAAGCCCAGATACTGTTTGAACACCACTAGGGGATCAAATAACTCTTATATAATAACCTCTTTCTGTCTTCCCTTTCTCCTCCAATCATTGTTTTTAAATACATCTTCAAGCATGTGTGAATGGGTCTGTTTGCTGTTGTTATATCTTAAGCTGAACTAGGCCAAACCACCAACAATATGTGAACCTGTTGGTGTGTGTGTTGGGGGGTTGGGATTTCACCTTTGTTTTGTAGTAATGTTGTACACTGTGTCAGATTAAACCCACCTGAATGGTGTGTGTGTGTGTGTGTGTGTGTGTGTGTGTGTGTGTGTGTGTGTGTGTGTTGTGTGTGTGTGTGTGTGTGTGTGTGTGTGTGTGGTGTGTGTGTGTGTGTGTGTGTGTGTGTGTGTGTGTGTGTGTGTGTGTGTGTGTGTGTGTGGTACGTGCACATTTGTGCTTGAGTGCGTGTGTCCATTTTGTGATCTGTGATGAGTTCATGATCAAAGTCTCAGGCTGCTCTGTGACACATGATTTATTGTTCACTGGGTGATTACCTTCTGTACAGCAGTAGTTATGGGTTGCAGGTAAGTAATAACCCCCCCCCCCCTGTTTTTGTGTTGCTCTCTGCGTCTGTGTGAATGCGGACTCATACATGCAGGCTGTGTTTGAGTGGTAGGGAGGTGAGATGGACTATCACCCAACAGCCTTTCTCATAAATGCCCCTTTTCTACATTTAGAAAGTCCTTAAATTGATTTAGGGTTAGCTAGACACCCTCGTTGGCCCACTTGAGGAGGCCCATTTGTTACAGTCTCCAGTGCAGCTGCCTCTTTCCATGTTACCTATTGAGCCCACTCCTGTTGCCCATTTAGCATCATACTGCACTGCACAGTAAGTAGGATCTACTGTGTTGGTGTGTGTTGTAGCTCAGTGCTCCACATGCAGAGCACATTCAGTCTCTGTGACACTGATGCAACGGTTGACCTTTGCAAAAAGAGGATAAACATATTTGTTCCACTTTTTTAATGAAAAGGGGAGGGTCCTCAGGTCAGAGGTTACCACCCCACAAAGAGATTACTTTGTTGGCCCTCCTATGAAAGTGCATTTTCTTTTTATACCTAAGCTGGAGAAAGCACAGGGAAATGAGAGCAGTTACAAACTGTGTTGTCCCTCTGTGTTTTTATCGGAGTCTCTGTTTCCTCCAAGTGTATTAGTTGTGGCTAGGTTAATAATAAATGAGCAGTAGAGTGATGAGGATGGGTATACATATTTAACCGCTCATTCATGTTCTCCTGAAGCCAGTGTGACTGCCCAGCAGCAGAAGCAAACAAGACACCCTGAACAGTTAGAAAAATGACAATCAAGTGAAAGGATTATCTCTCGCTGTCAATAATCAGAGGCTCATGTTATTGTTGCGCTTGAATTATATAAGACACAGTTATGTCATAGGTCTATGAGTGTTTCCCATTAATTACCTAGGTCCGCAACAGTTTCATAATAAACCGAAAAAGTGTTTAACTTTAAAAGTGCTCCCCCGGACCCTTCTATGGTCCGAGCTCCGACCACCACAGTGAAACAATCCTGTGAAGCACTGTGTCTAATAATGTTACAAGTTCAAGGGGCAGATAGCTGAAGTCCTTATAAGAGATGGAATGAGAGCAGTGCGCAGGCTGACCCATATGCCTCACTTGACATCCTGCGCTTGACTCATTGTCAGCACCTGAACCCGCGCGGGAAAAGCAGTGGCGTCATGGAAACAGTGTGTGCGATAGGGGAACTTCGCACTGGGGTTCACAACCTTGCTGTTATTTAGAGTTGGCAAAGCAAGGCGGTCTGCTTAGATCAGAGTGCAGAGGGGCTTAACAGGATGGCCTGCTTCCGCTCCCTTTCGGCTGTTAAATGACCGAGTGTGATACCTGACGCTGTGGGAGTGGCCGCGGGTTTCAGTTGCCATCCCAGACATCTCTGTGAAGAGCAGCTGCCTCCCTCCTCCTCCTCCCCTTCCTCATCCTCAGGGAATGAGAATACCACAGGAATGCCAGGGGAAGAGGGCATGTGGTCTTGGCATTCAGGAAATCACTGTCATAAGACGGCAACATGCATATTTCCTAAAATTGGATTAAAGTCCCTAAATTCTCCCTATTTATAGTCTTTATTGTACAAATCAAAATACTCACTGTGACTCTTCACAAGCGGGCAACTATCAGATTAAAATCCCTCCCTCTACCTGGCCTTGTGTCCGTCAGAAACACACACCTGCCGTATGCTAAGTTTATATTTAGGCATCTTGTGACCATGGGGGGGGTAGGGAGGCACACATTCTCGTGTGGGACGGCAGCTGACAAATTCCCATTCACACTCTCATGCACATTTGTACCCACAGTCACTTACTGAATCAGTGTGTGAGAGCATGTGAGCCCTGATGAGCAGCAGCAGGGCAGAGTCAGGTCATGTGGAGTCACCTTCGACCAGACACAGAATGTGGATACTTTTTTAAGGCTTAAAGGGTTAGGAGGGGTGGGACTCAGGAAATAGAAGATTTGGGAAGTCAACACATGATGAGCCACATTTTAATGTAGCAAAATTAGACAGTTATGCCATATTACCAGTTTTAAACAACTTACTCCCTACAGTGCTTTGGATTATGTTGTATCACACAAACTCTATCTATGCATGATGAGATCTTAATATTTTCTGTTTCGACTGTTTATGACATGCACTGACAGCTAGTGTGTTTTCCTCTGGCTTCGTTCTTCACAGGATTCAACTCTAATATCAACCTGCCGTCTGTGCAGCTACAGGACAAGAACGCCAACAACCACACACATCCTCACTCCCAAAGCTCCGCCCCCGTGGAGAACGGCAATCAGATTTCCAACGGTAACAGCCCGCGTATTTCACATTTCTACAGATAATTTCCAATCAAATCCATTTTTTATTTAAGGCTGAAACTGATGATACATACTACAGCAAAAATAAATAAATGAACTCAACCTGTGGAGTTAGAAAAAAAGACTAAAGTGCAGTTTGAATATGTGTTAAATGTTTTACTAAGAGATGTGAGTTTTATATTGGTGTGTAGGTCTGCAGAGCGTACAACAAAGTGATGGAAGTCAGGCTCAATGGAGTGTCCTCCAAAGGCCCTGTGATCCTAAATGAAGAGGCTATTGCTATATTTAGTGTCCTTAAAAGTCCTTTGAGGCTAAAACCACTGACCTGTGGAGTGAAGAAAGGAATCTGTCAGGCCGGAATGATTGATTGATTGATACATTTATTTTGAACAAGTAAAATGCACAGGACCAGGCTATTAACTCTATTTCTATTTTAACCCCTTTGCCCATGTCACAACTAAATCACTTAAACACTTAAACGTATCTTTAACATGCCGGAAATATAAGCTTGCCGGTAGGAAGGGTTACAAAGAATGAGGGCGGCACAATGAAGAGGCCTGAGAAATAAGAAAGAATGTATTATAAGATATAATTTATCGTTTTTCTTAGCTTTGGCCAAAGACTGTTTACAATAAACCATAAAGCTCAGAGAGATTGTCAACCACAGTGTGTGTCTGTGTGTGGGAGGACTTGCAGTTTGTGCTAAGCAATGCTTTTGATATTGTGTGTTCAGGGTCGCTGGAAGATGAGAGTCACAGCAAGTCAAACTCCTCAAGCTCCACTCTACACAGACACATGGACAGCCATCATACTCAGGTAAACACACAAAGACCGGCACTGAGCAGCACACAGATCATGACAACACGTCTATATCGGGCCTGTATTTTGTTGTGGGTTTCTTGACATTTTAAATGGAGAGGAAAGTGGCCTCCTTTGAACAACATGTATCAGTCATGACATGTGAGCTTGCTGTGGCTTTGTAGACAGGTGTTTGGTTACAGGATCACATTTAATGTCCTGCAAGCACACACACACACACAGCCTCTGATATGCAATTGATACAATTCAGTTGACCAAATGGAAACCATGTTCATTAAAAAAAACGTACAATACAAAACAATAGCTGCATGTATTTTAAAATGCATTGATGATTTAAAGATATAAACATATAGGAGTGTAGCAGCTCAATCACACTCACATGACTAGTAAACAACCCAGTTACAACAAAAGCTCTCCTGTAATTATACTGTACCTTCTCAACTCCAAAATAGGATTTCTATGTTGTCAAGAAAGGCCACATTCATATTTTATAACATTTGTGAATTGTGATAAGGCTCTGTCTTAGTTATCAATCATAAGACTGGAAAATGTGTTCTCAAAATGATTACAGTGTTGTTAAAATAATAGTATTTGAACAACACTGATAACACTCTTCCTCCTTTATTAGCTTGGTGGGCAAATTGTTTTGTTGGATGGACATTTTCTTCTAAATGTCCCTTTTGATCATGTTATACCATTGAAGATGAACTGTTACAATGTGAGAAGTATTCACTGGGAGAGAAAAGCCCAGATTTCTAACTTCTCTCACCAATAGTTGACCATAATTCCTTTTCAATCTGCTGTAATGCAGATAAAACCCTTTTTTATAATCACAACATTGTCAGACAATAAAAAGAACACTGTTAGGTCAGCTGCACTAACATATATAAAATGATTGATAGTTAGTAACAAAAGGATGTCATATTCATGTACAGCCACGGAGCCTCCATTACACATCCAAATGAGCTGCTAATGTTTTTATATATGAAATATGTAGGCAAATCAGCGTAATGCTTTATTAGTAATGTGGCTGGATCGTGACGCAGCCACATTCTGTTTACATTCAATATAACAAACACACATACTCAAACACACACACTTTCTTTCTCTGCAGTTATTCAGATGATGTCCAGAGGCTGAGCAGTGAACCCACAGACTCCAACAGGAAATTTGATTCATTTAAGACAGCGGCTGTCATAACAATAATTGATTTGCACATGTTGCCGTTTTAGCCTTTACTTACTTTACTCACATCTGTTCCACCACTGCATTAGTGGCATCTGGAAATCATAATAATGCAGGTTACATACACAGTAAAAGCTCTGGCATACCAACGTCTGCGATGTAAACACTGTGCTCAATATTCTCTGTCACTGCATTGTGTTTTTAAGTACGCAGCTTTAGTCCTCGAAAGTCAGCACATTGAAACCAATTCAGATTCTTCACTATCTGCATCAATCAATCTTTGAGTGTCACTGTGAGTGATGATTGAAGCACAGGGAATGAGTAAAGCACATAGTGTACCACTTTGAAAGAAACTAAGGACACAGCATTCACAAGGTACTGCCTCTAGAGATGTGAAGGCACGTTGTGTTCCTTCTTCACAATCCTCTGGTCCATCAAACTCTAGGGGTGAACTCACCTGTTTAAGACTGCTTCTTACAAACTTAGAGAAAGTCTTAAGAACACTCCTGCTAATACAAAAGTCTAAGGTTGTCTCACAGTAAGTTTGGCTGCATAGAAATAACTCCCTTTCTCCTTCTCTCCTGTTGTTTCTAATGAGCTAGGCTGTTACTCTCACTCCCTCCTTTATCTTCCAGAGGGGTCATCTCAACTTTTCTCCCTTCGGTGCGGGGGCTGCCCTCTAAAACAGCGAGGGGGGGCAGGGGGTTTCACTGGAAGCCCGGTTCACATGTAGGGATGTGGTGGTGAGTGTATCTCATTCCTCGCTGCTCTCCACCCTCACTAGCAGTGTTTTTCTTTTACAAAAAGAAAAAAGCCTCAGACGTTTGTTTAAAGTAATACTCCACTCTAAGTCTATTTTTGGAGGACAAATGACCAACCCTCCTGTAGAGTGGATTTAAAGAATGTATAGTTTAACTGAAGATGTGGTCATCTGGAATGTATTGCAGTAACAAACGATTCCAATAACAACCAATATTAATGGCTGGAAAATTACAACACTGTTTTGATAAAAATGTGAGGGTGGTTTGATCCAACCATACCAATCTCCGGAAAATACGGCCATCGAAGGCAACATCTTGAAAACCACTGCTTTTCCAGAACTTCATTTATTTTGTACCTGCTCCCATTATTGACTGTGCTCTTTGTCCTTTAAACACTGATCTGGAATCAGATTAGCTTTCTGCCCTATAGAGGGGTGAAAAGTCTGATCCTAGAATCAGTGGAACTGCTTGTTTTCTTCCTTTTATCAGTCATTTTTTAAAGGAAACTGCAGCTCTTGTTGCTAGCTATACTCTGCATATGTACTCTTTATCATCATTACTGCCAAAATATATACCTAATAAACTATAATATTTCCTTCTCCTTCGAGACAATAAGTATTGTTTGTTCAGTGAGATCATCTTTATTATGATCAATTAATGGAATCTGTAAGTCTGTATATCTCTATATACCTCTCTATATATTCAGTGATACAGGTGGTACTTGTGAAAGAACACATCATAAGTAAGCCTATCCATATGACTGAATAATATTTGAGATATGAATATATTGTAGCTGGTATCAAAATCATCTAAGCAATATTAGGTATATATGATTTGTGGATGATTAAACTGGTGATTAAAAATGCATAAAGTAGGTTTTATGTATTTGAATATACTTAAACACATCAAAAGCTTGAATTCAAACATATAAGGTTAATACCCCTTTCATGTGCATTTTATACAAACAGAGTTTGTTTGTTGTAATATTTGTCCACTTAAGGCAGCAACGTGATAGCCAACATCTTACAAGAACATCTTCAAGGTTGCACATGCCGTGGAAACAAATGCAAAAAAAAAATGTTTGGAACATTCTGGTCCAAGAAATTGCTTTTGTTCAAAATGACCAGAGAACCTGGGCTTTATCGGACATTTGTAAAAATGCATCTAATGCATCTTTCAGGGAATAGTAGGCATCCTTGTTCCTTTGAAACTGTCCTCGGATTAACAAATGCTAATAGCATTCAAATGAGCATACATGCCAACACTGATGCACTGATGCTCAAACTTCAATTAGGTCTGTTCAACAAAGCAGAGCTGCAGTTTTTATTGTTGCTTGTTCACTTGCTTGCTGGGATTTTCAGTTGCTGATCCATCACATTACTCCCTTCTTATATCATCCTTAAAATATTGTTTCTGATTTGTATTGTCAAAGATGTTTCATAAACTGCAAGTTGTATAACCTCAGAAGTTACTACAGATCTTCACCCTCATGTGCCTGACATTATCTCTTGATACATGGTTCCTTACTTCAGTGATCTCATGTGTTTTCCGGAACAGGTTCATTACCATGAGTTCATTCAAGAGATGGGAACAACTACGTGACCCAGAATGCCTTTCAATTAGCTGCATTCCAGTCAGTGTTTATGTGGGATTAGCAGATCTAATGGGATAAGGATGAAGGAAGAACAGGGGGACGGATAACTCTGTTATTCATATAAAGAATAGGTGGACTGTCCATTTTGCCAACTAAATTATAGGATGGCACTGAGATTATTGTCATTCTTTGTTTATCCCCTTGACGTTTAAATGGCGAGAATGACTGTGCCACATGTTTGTTATTCAGAATAACAACACTTTGAAGATGAGAAGGACAGACGGGGACAGAGAGCCTAGGTGTCTCTGCATGAATCCCCCCTTGTTTGCCAGGGTTAAAGCATCCGTGTGAGAAAAAGGTGTCATGCCAGTTTCTCTGAAATCCCCACATGACCTAATCCATTCGTTGAAATTTCCAGGAAAGAGCTCCCACATAGGTCAATAATGAGCATCAACATCTCTATCGCTATTATCAGTCCGTCTCTTTTGCCACCAGTTGCTTTCCCCAATTCAAACCGTTCGGGAAATACGATGCTGGAAATAGACACTGTGATTTTTCTCCTTGTATTACCGTTAGCCTAGGCATTTCTATTTTGTAAATTAGATATAATCTGTTCAGAAAGTGAACATAAAGTATATGTGATGTACACACACGCTGGGGATCAATCAGAAACTAGAGAATGCAATTCCTGAAGAAATTGCTAGTGGGAATGCTTTATGCTGAAAAGCTGACGCTAAACTGCTATGCTGAAATGTAATGTGTAAGAAGAAAGTGAAGACTTGAGATTGAAATGATAGATGAACACTGGGGGCTTGAATGTGTGATGAGAGAAGAAAAGAAAGTAAAAAGGCTTGGAAAAGCAGCAGAAGATTTGAACTGCACACTTTTGAACTAACTTGATGGTGAATGATCTGTCGCCATGCCAACGGCATTTGATGACATCCCATAATACGCTTAGATGCGTTGATGGCTGCATCGTTACCAAACCTGTGAAAAGTTATGAATGATAAAAGTAATAGCCATTGATTCCCGACCGAGCTGAACGTTTTTGATGTTCGAACAGAGTTTCTCTTCTGCGATGTTCAATGTGGTAGAAGAAGCAGCGCAAAATAACCCGGCGGAATAATAAGAAATGTTGTGCTGTGTCAGCATTCCCACTAAATCAATACGTGTGTGTGTGTGTGTGTGTGTGTGTGGTGTGTGTGTGTGTGTGTGTGTGTGTGTGTGTGTGTGTGTGTGTGTGTGGTGTGTGTGTGTGTGTGTGTGTGTGTGTGTGTGTGTGTGTGTGTGTGTGTGTGTGTGTGTGTGTGTGTGTGTGTGTGTGTGTGTGTGTGTGGTGTGTTGTGTGTGTGTGTGTGTGTGTGTGTGTGTGTGTGTGTGTGTGTAGTGTTTTCTGAGTGTTTTCTGAGGAGAAGCTCAGAGGTCATTGTCAAACCCTGTGGCCACAAAATCCTGTCTATAACTGACAATTTAGAGTGACCACTAGTGTTCCTACATTACCATAGTATTACCATAAAATTACCAAAACATTAACATGTTGGTTCGGATATGGGCTCCCTCCCCCATGCCATTGTGATCAAGGGCACGGGTACAATTTCAGATGTCAGTGGATGATTCAATGGAGTCTGGTTGTCCTCAATCAGAAAATGTTTTAATTTGGCGACTATTCTGCAATGGTATATCCCTCATATAAGCTTGCTTGATGAGATTTGATTGGGGAATATGCAAGTGAGCATGTAATTAGAGACAGAGAACAGCCCTGCGTTAAACATGCAAAGGGCAGCATTGTTGGAAGCATGTTGTTGCAGGCACCATAAATACTAAATAAAATCTATAGACACTGTTATAACATTATTGATTTGGGCCGTCCTTAATGGTTTGGGTAATGCCTCTTAGTGTTAAATAAAGCAATATTTATTCTACAGTATATAATGAGCTCTAAGGCAACACACACATGCCTATTACCCCACGGTTCTCTTTGATTTGGGTGTGGAAGATCTTGACAGGCCTGATGAAAGGTCTTATTGCTGAATAAGAACAAATCCCTGCAGCCATGTTCCAAGAAGTTAAGTGGAATATTATTGCTTGTGGCTTTGAAATGAGATGTTCAACATTCACACTTAAGTGTGATGTTAAGGAGTCCACGTACTTGCAGTAAGAGAGTCTTTAGCATGAGATAAATGTAATGTCTAAAGGCAGCAATACCATCTTCTCACCTTGAAGATGAGTATTCAAATTATTTATATTTTAAAGCATCAAGGCCACAAACAAAATGTTTCAAATGTTGTTCTCTCAGAATTTGATTCTTCAAATGTGTTGGTGTGTGTGTGTGTGTGTGTGCGCGTGCGCGTGCGTGCGTGCGTGTCCATGTACAGTCAGAGTCATGCATTGCAGAAGGACACTGTGTTCTTTCTTGTCTAATGTTCCAGTAGCTGGTGTTCCTGCCTGGCGCCAGAGCAGAGAATAGCCTGGCAGGGAGGTGTAAATTATGGATTAGGTCACCGAGTGTTGTGCTCTTGCAGGCAATCAATGTGTATGTGTGTTTGAGTGCATGTGCATATGGACACTCACAGGTGTGGAACCCTCCAGATATGTGCATGTGATCCCTGTGTGTGTGTGCAAGTATTTATTGTGTGTGTGTATGTGGCCATGTCTTTGAGGAATGCATCACTAAATGAACTATATGCTTGGCAATTGGCAGAGATTCAAAGCAGAAAAGGGGGTTAAGGGAAGAAAATAATTATTTTTTAAAAACTGCGATTTACAGCATCAAGTAGGTCTGCTTTTGTTTTTTATTTGGATATCTTCACAGTAAGAAATACACAATGTAGTAGAGCCAGCCGAATGCTTCCGATCTCATCTCTGAGCATGAGGGTAGAGTTTTTCGCACTTCAACCCCACCGTTAAAACCCCCCCTGCCTCCTCTGGTCATGATCATTAGGCAAGGACTCGGCCCTGCTGCTGGTAAACTGACTGAGCAGATTGGAGCCTTTCTAGTGATTTACCTGGATCTTGGCAGAAAGCTCATAATGTGCTTCACACAGAATGACGTCCATGTGTGAGCCTTTTGTGTATTTGCATGTGTGTGAGACAGAACAAGAGTCACTTAAGTGCTTGCTGCTCAAGGGCCCCTTCTGTACATCACAGACTTCATTTGATGTCAAGAATGGGGGTCCAGAGACAGGATATGTAAATGAGGCGCTGTTCACGCTGTCAGTCAGAGAAGGGATTCCCCTCCTACTGCTTCCCTCTTTATCAACTGTCTCATGAGATGGCTTGGTGCCAGCCCCAGAGTGATTCATGAGAAACACGGCACTGCTTTAAAGAGAGGAGCCCAGCCCAGTGATCACTGCCTCTTTCAAGATGACGGATCAGAAAATAACTATCCTATCTTTCTTGCTTTAGTTTAGAGGCAGGAATCTCTGATGGAGACATGATGATATTTTACATCTTTATTGCCTTTTTTGCACGAAACATGTGCTACCTTTGTCTTGAAATGAAACCACTGCTTATAATTTACACTCCCCTCCAATCACGGCCTGGTCATTTCAGCTTTCTGTTATCTTCTTGTCAATCCACTCAGGAGAAAGTCACTATTTATGTGTGATTTGAGTTACATTACGCTCTCTTCTTCCCTTCTTCTTGGCTCCAGGTGTTCCAGCGGTTACGTCTGTCCAACGGGGATGAGAGTGCCACCCTTGGGGATCTTCTGCGATGGCGACGAGTTCAGTGTGAGGGGCGGGGTGACTGGAAGCACCGCCCACCTCAGACCCCCCCCCAGCCCCCCACGCTGCTCTGGACCAACAGGAAGGCCTCTCCATGACAGAGGTTATATGCAGATGCAGCTCCTTTTTCTTTTTCACTCCAGTCAGGATCACATTTATTTTTTTTGGACCAAGTTACCTCCATGCCCATGAGTTATGTTAGAGCATCAAGGCCGGAAGTATGAGGTCGTCCCTGGGCTGAAGGTCCCACCTCTGCGCCTTTGACCTCGACTGTGGAGGATCCCATAACCTAAATTATACAAACTCAGCAGTCTGTAACACTTCTGAAATACAGTGGGACACAGACACAGTAAAAGTCTATAGAGATCAAGATTTTATTATTAGAAAGAGACATATTATTTATTTTCAGTTCTTCTAAGACAAAACGTCCATAAAAGGGTGGTTGAATTAAAGAACAGAGTAGTAATGTTTTCATAGTCTATTAAATGGCCCTTTTAGTCTGTCTGTATGCTAGCATGTGTTGTTCTGCTGCACCCAAAGGAGCTCCACCCCACAACATGGTGCTGTAATACGTGACTTGCTGTCCTGTGATGTTCCCATGAATGCTTGTGCCCCCGAGTCTCTGACCTCTCTGAAGTTTTCAAGTCAAACATGGCCTTCGTACGGGATCAGACATGGGACCTTTTCAGGTACAGCTCTCACCTTGCCTCTCACATTCGAGCACTAAGTTCTACTGCAGCCCTGGCAATGAGAGACCAGGGGTCAGGGTAACCTCAGTAATATCCCAAGGTGCACCTCTCTTCCTCATTGTTACCACCAGCCAACAAAAACCTCTGGCCTAAATAGAAACTACTGCACTTACCTTTACCAGGAAAAGGGGATCCAACAAAAGAAAGGACTGTGGTTTAAGGTATAAAGGTAAAGCTAAGTAACATAGCTTTAGCTGACAGGTATATAGTTCATGTTGTGAACATGAAACTCTGTGCCAAAGTGATACAACTTGCAAAATATACGTCTAAAATAATAGTTATTTAAAAAATACTCATATGTACAGACTGAAATGAATGACCAAATCATAACTGTGCTTCAGTGTTGATTCAATGGATCGTTTCTCAATAGATCAGATGAACATGGAGAAAAGAAGAGAAAAAAACAAACAGTCTACACTTGAAAAGTAGCAACTAAACTCTCATTGTGTCTCATCAACACCTGAACAGTTTTGTGTGTTGGGTGTTGTTCAGGAGACTGTGCAGAGCTCAGGAACTCACGCACAGATGAACTCAATTATTGTACAGACCTTCATCTCCTCCTCCTCGACCCCAACAAATCCACTGCTTTCCCACCCCCCTTTCTAATGGATCAAACCGGCTCTATGGGTGTTTCCATGATGACCGCTTTGTAAATAGTAACCAGTGTTGTATGTTCAACCTTTTACTGTATGATAGAAAAGCACCGGGATTGAATTGAAAGAGGAAGAGATGAGATAATGCTGTCTATGATGGTGAAACTGAGATTTAAGAATGTCTTGGGTTAGATGCAATGACTAAGGTAAAGAGAAGAGGTTTATTTTAAAATGTGAATATCTTTTTTTCAGAATGATTGTCTATGGTTATTAAATTCTTTATACTCTATTTAATATTTCCCCTCCCTCTTGGCCCCTTTGTTCTGTTCCAATGATGCAAGGCAAATGTTTTCATTGTATTTGGATGTTTTATTGCACAATATGTATGTGGTGTTGTGTTGACTTCGGTAATGGGCTGGGCGTGTCTCAACAAGCTTTTTGATCTTTGAAGATCGGTCGGGATTGTTGGAGCCGCAAAGTATCAATAGCTCTAATTGATTTATCATTCCCACTGATCACCCACAATGTGTCTGATTGATTCGGCCTTACGAATTAGCAGCGCTATCACAGGATCGATCTCAGCTGCTGTCAGGGCCCAAATATTCGAGAGGAATTAGAGGATATCACGGATACATACAACAGAGATGGCTGAGCTGCATTTTTGACTGACTGGCTGAATGTATGATAGCAACGTTTTCTTCCACTGCCTGAAACCCTGTGTATATTATTACTGGAACATGCGCCTGTATCTAAACAGTGTACCTGACTGCTTAATGTGATTTATTGTCTTCAGAAGTTGTGTGTGCAGGCCATTTTTTTAAAAAGCAAGTTAATAATGATGCAGAATTTCTGATACGGTATTGATTTGCTCCGTGTGCTGAGATTGGGGTCGCATGAGTAGCACTGCAATGCAGAACTATGTCAAACATTGTCATCACGGTTCAGCCAGGATCAAGCTACTCAACCTTGCCAATGAAAGAAAACATAGAGCCTCTGAATTAGTCCTTTATCATGATCAGGGTTCTGGTTAGTCGTTTGCGTTATGGTTTTATGTGATTCCATGTTTACTGAAATCATGAAATGAGGAGATAAATTGTTTTTTTATTGTCTTTTAAAGCATATCAAGCTTTTACCTTGCATGACCACATGTTGGGCCTGGCCCTTTATAACGTGCTCATGCTGAAAAGATAAATATGGCTTTATAATGTGAAGAACAGCTTCCCACTGCACTGTGAATCATTGCACTGTCCCCTGTCTGTCATATAAACACTCATCATGCATTTACATCCACCTTTAACTGGACTGCTCCATCATTTACAATCCCTGATGATCAGTCTGTCGTAAGCAGAACTCTGGCAGCCAGTCATTGTTGTTGGTCAGGAATCTATCAATCCTCTGCTCTGAGATCAGCTCTCTGGTGCTACAGCTAGTGCAAAGCGGCCATTTTACCGTCCCCAGTCCATGTATAGTTGTCCGGAGAGACACAATATTTTAGCAGGGGTATCTCACTGCCTTTCATAGTGTTGTTGTTTTTTTTTTTTTATTGTTGTCGTCTTTCTTTTTGTACATGACATACAGTATATTTTAACCTGCATACATATGTGTTTGTGGAAAGAAAAAAGATTGTATGTGATCTTTCATAATTATTATGTTCCCAATGTTTTATAAGTACTGTACCTGTACAGCAATAAAGCACAATTGTGTCAATGCCAGTCTTAGTTTGTCTATGCATGTACAGTATGAGAATGATGCATGTCAATTTCAGGACTCAAATGTAAATTATTAATTGGTGCTCATTTATTCTGGAAAGTTGGAATCAGCAAAAGTACAAAGTTGTATGTGAAATGTTGTAGAGTAAAACGACAAGTAGCATAACATTTAAATAATCAAGCATCGTGGCCAATGAATGGCGTATAAAAATGAGCTACCTGAGAAAATATACTTGTTTATATTTCACCACTGGCCCGGTGTGTGTGTGTCTGTCTCTAGTGTATGCATACACAACCAAATCTTACAAGTAAGGACTGGCAGATTGAAATGAGCAGCACAGTCAAAGACATTATTGTTTAACAAGAGAGTGAGATTCAGTTTAATGCATAGCTTGCACCACATGTAAATTCTGACTCTTGTAACCATACAGATTGTGGTGCTGTCTTTTGTTCAGGTGTTGGACCCCTGTAGAATTGTGCATAGATAGACACACGTTTTTAAAAAGTGAGAAAAATATGATTTACTTCATTTAGGTGAGTCAACCCTTTCAGAAATGTATGATGTTTGCAGGGTAAAATGTGCAAAGTGACATTTCTCAGGAAGAAGAGTCTACCCCTCCGGGTGTTTACTAACGTGGTTTCTTTTCAGAGTCACGTCAAGACAAGTCGAGTCAGTGAGATCAATCAAACATGTCTTCCCACAATAATCTGCTTTTGTAATTAAGAGGAATGTTTTCTGAAGGCGTTCATCGCCTCAGAGTGTGGGAGCCTGTGTTTGAAGTTTATGTGTCAGTGTGTGTCACCGTTAAAAACTTCTAGCCAAACCCGCTGACTCACACACACCCAGGTGTGTGCAGTTTTACTCTGAAAATTAAACAATACAATATATTTGAGCGGTATGAAGCTGTGAAGAGAGGTTGTTGGGACATGAAGTAAACACAATTGATTGACATTTTAATAATAAAAGAATGCAGTACCGTAATAAACACAACATGCGAGGGGTCAGGATATTATTACTTGTATTTCAGATTCACCATGTTAACATAATAGCATAGAGTAGAGTGTAAATGACTATATACTACTGATAAATCAAAAACTATGGTATTTACATATACAATGTGGCGTATCTGATATTTCATATGGATGGTATTACAATGATAATCTAGGAACTACTTTCTTACCTTTAATTCAACTTGCAATGCAAACTAACACAGCAGTGATTATATAATATTACAGGCCCTCCCAGGTCCTCTGTATCTTTTAACTTTAAAGATCTGGGTGTTGATAAATCCAAAGTCAAAAATACACTGATCTATGCATTCACTTGACCTACTATTCTCCATTTGATCTCATTTGCCATACAGATTTTACTTTGTGACTTATTCAAAGACTTTAAGGTGTGGCTGTCTATTATATCTGTTCATAGAATAACATAATAAACCATAATTGCTATTGAATATATTCCAGTAAACAGTGCGTGCCTCCAGATGCTGCAGCTTTTTAACAAACAATTATGATTCATTATGAGATGTTTAAAGCAGTGAACTTTTCTTTGTTACAAACAAGCATAGAGTTAATCATTTGAGTGTATCTATCTGCATCTGATTATATGAACTGAAAGAGACTCAAGCTGCACATTTTTATACCACTAACAACACTAACTTTATGGTGTGCTTTAGTCATTCTCCTTCAATCTAATTTGATGTTGTTTTTATCTGGTGATATTTCACTCCCTTTTGTCTCTTTGTTTTTCATTTCCTGGATTATTTGATCCAACATGAATCTATCCCCATGAGCCATCTCCAATTTACGCCATTTTGTTTATTGAACACAGCTCCTATTCATTTATTTTTGAGAAGATTTTATTATACACCATTTTGGAACAGAGAAAATAACAAGAGATCTCCCAATATTTCCATTTCACACAACTATATGACTTATATATATATTTTTACACAAACGCCCTTCTTAATGTTGACATGGTGGTTGGGTGTTCCCTTACATCTGTTGACCATTAATCTAACCCAAAGCACCTCCCCCAGAGGGTTGTTTCCTAATTCATCCCCACCACTAGAAATAGTAACGGGGTCACTGTCATTTATTCTGGGGTGGAAAAGGTCCTCCATTACACAGAGGGAGGGGGTAAATGGCCGAGAGGTAATTTGGACCAAGCTGCCCCCTGATGCTACATCTATAAACCCTGAATCAAACACTCATCCTCTTCCTCTCAGCCTTTCATTTATGGCACTAACTGTGGTTACCGTTGCCATATATATCCTCAGTTTCTCCTTATTCTCTTTGGTCTCATCACTCCCTCAGGGCTACTTTGTGGAGCAGTTTGTACCCAGGTGTGTATTGCGTCTATAAATTGTATTTCTGTTTGTTTTTAATGGTTACAAAAAAATGCTATGAAAAAAGCTGAAGAATAATAGCAGAAGCTGGAGAAAGCAGTATTTCATGAATTGACCTAACACTAACACCACTTCTCCAACCAGGAATTAATCATAACTTTACAACCAAAATTCACATGATCAAACTTGTACAGAATCAATTACAATTTATATTTATTTTCTCAAATATTAGCTGTAAATGTTAGCGTGCCCGGCTCAATATTGAAACTTGGAATTAGTATAACCTCCTGACATTGAAAACAAGTGAAGTATTATAAAGCAAAAAATCAAGTCTAAGCTCGTATAGACAAGCATATCATTTGGTAATTAGTTCCCCATGCACAGCTAATCAATAACTATGTAGTAGAATTATGTTTTTGTTCTTTTTGGGTGACTCGGCTGCTTCACTTTAGTGACAAGCTAACTTGTCATTAGATTGTATTAAAACAATGAACAGCTATCTGCCTGATTTGTGTATTTATGATGCTGTATGCATAATTCTTCCACACATGACTTTTCAGTTGGTTTGATGATGTGAATTCAGTACAGCTTGCTGGTTTTCATTATAAATGAGAGCTCTGTTGTGCTTGTAAAAAAAAAATTGTTTATGCTTTTCAGGATTTTAAGTGTAATCCAATTTATTTTCTTATCTTATGTTATAAAACTGTGGCTTACACTGAACTATATATTTTTCACATAAAAGATATGATAGATTACATTAGGAAAATTGCATGTAAATAATAATACAATTCAAAGTTTCCCTTCTTTGTATTGTGGAGTATTGCCCTTCAAACAAATGTATTGTTTGCATAGCATGCCTGATCAAACCGAGATGCTATTGTTCCCGGAAAGCACAGAATGGTTGGGAAAGGGAAAACTGCTGTTTGAGGCATGCACAGTGAGCAGGGGAAAAGGCAAAGTATTGATCATATTTGCCTGTTTTGGTCTACAAACCATCTTTATGAACTCACCAGAGACAGGCTGACATATACTGTTTGCCTTTGTGCCTGCATATTAGTGTGTGCAAAGACATGAACACAAGAGAGAGGAAGAAGATGAAAGCTGTATGCGCCCCTCCATCTGAGACATAAACACGATTCCCACCTCTATTGATCTGTTGAGCGCTGGTGGTTGTAGGGTTTGCGGGTTTACGTTGACTTGTAAACAGCCTGGGGACTCGCTTGCTTCTAAGTGGTCGATGGTGCTGAGAAAAGGCACAGGTCATAAGGGTTGTTCCCTGAGCTGTGAGCCTACTCCAACTTTATGATATCCCCAGGTTTAGGGTTATGCTCGTAACATACATTGAGCCATAAAAGATGGTAGCTATTTTCCTAGCATTTAAAGGCCCCATAATGTCCATCTTTCAACCCCACTTTACGGCACGCCCTAACCCAATGGTGTAGTGGGTATTTTTTTTACTGGGGGGACGCTATTTTAATGAGGTCATCCCAAACAATACCACAAGTGCCCACGCGTGTAGTGCGCTCACAAAACGGGCAGACAGGTCTACAGAAGCTACCGGTATGCTTAGTCCTACTTTACTTTACTGCAAAAAGCAGACGGCGCTGCGCTCAACACACACACAGACTCAAAACCATGGACACACCGGCACATAAGTTACATAAACAATTTATAGGCCTAAATTGCATAAATGCCTGCCGTTATAGAGCTATTTAGTTTGTGTTCTTGAGGTCACTTCTTCTTCTTCTGCTTTGGGTTTACTGGCAGGCAGCAAACCACTTCACGGCGTATACTGCCGCCCGAAGTCCCCGGCCGGAAGTCCCCGGAGTTGGGGACATGGCTTCAGTAGAAGCTGCTGGGACTCCCAGCAGCTTCTAAAATGGCGGCTTCACAAATCTTTTTTGGAGTTTTACGGGGCGTGGTTTGCAATCCGCCCAGCCAATCAGAAATAGGAACCTTTTTCTCCCACGAAAGTACCTGCTCTCTCAGGGACTGAAAAGGGGGTAAAAAGGTACTGATGAACTCATTTTAGTTCCGGATTTTTTTGGTGTGAACGGAACTAAAGTGTAAAATAAAATTGTGTGTGTGTGTGTGTGTGGTGTGTGTGTGTGTGTGTGTGTGTGTGTGTGTGTGTGTGTTGTGTGTGTGTGTGGTGTGTGTGTGTGTGTGTGTGTGTGTGTGTGGGTGTGTGTGTGTGTGTGTGTGTGTGTGTGTGTGTGTGTGCCTACTGGCAATGATTTTATATTTATTAGACTATTAAAAAAAATGGGGGTTCCAAATAAATGGGGGGACGGCGATCCCCCGCGTCCAACGACCACTACACCACTGCTCTAACCTCATGATCCCCTTCTCTGCCCCTCCTACTCCCCCATCCCATTTTCTCTATCCTCCTCTGATCCCGCTGTTGTTTCCTCTTCACAACTTAACCCTTGGCTTTCTCGCAAAGGCACAGACTTCCGTATACTGCGCACTGAGAGTGTGAAAATCAATAACATCATCTCAACACTATCTCAATTTTCAATTAATGACTTTGAGGTCTGTCTCTCCAGACACATCCATCACATCACATCCGATCGGCCTTCGAATCACCAGATGAGACGTAAACGTTGCTCTCACACTCAACTTTTAACAGAGGCGGGAAGAAAAATGCTCAAAACATGTTGAAAAAGCTTTAATAAAATGACTCCTATTGTGGATCAATTAAGTAAGCAGTTTCTCTTTCTCTGGAGTAAGTGGAGACTGAAACAGGATAGATTATAAAACAATGAATATTGGCCTTAGTTTCCCCCGGTGGTCAGAAATGATTACAAATGAATGCTAATGATTCATGGTGTCTGCTGGATGCATAAACAGGTAAACATTTTCTCAAAAACAATAGTAATGAGGTGATGATAGGTCCGATGTGTTTTCACATTGCTCCAATGCCTTCAAATCACCACAAAAACCAGCTTAATCCGCTAAATTACTTGTAATCATAGGTAATTGAGTGTGTAAATGAGTTTGTTTCTCTCTGCAGTGTTTGGTATTCAAGCACTTTATTGTTCTCACTCTGCCCACCCCCCAAACAAACACTGTTCATCAGCTCCAAAGCTGGGGCAAGTATTGTGTCAATAGCTCTCAACATACCCTGCAACCATGGAAATTCCTTCCACCATCTGAACTTGATAAACAACCAGTAGATGCTCTTGCTATCTGTGTCCTGATATAGAACCACAATGATCCCGTGCTCATATGCTTCAGAAAAAGGAAAGCAAAGTGATAAATCATTGACAGCAGATCAGTAAAAGAAGATGAATCTTGTCTGCTCCACCCTCCCTGAATCCAGACGGGAAACCTCTTCTTTCCATTCCCCTTTTTACCCGGCAGTCAGCAGATCGGCCGACACCGAAGCGGCCTTTGATGATAAAGCTAATTAACGTGGCAATTAACACGGCTCTGTATTGCTGACGAGGTCACAGAGACCCAGATACGTTTTCAACTGGTCGCCTTTGTTAGGTAAGGCACTAATTGGGGATCATGGGAAAACAGTAATTAGGTGTAATTGTGTCTGTAATGTTACTATACATTACAGAACCCAGACCTTTGCCCTCCAGCAGCTCTCTTTTCCTTTTTATATAAGAGTATGTTCAAAGAGTATGGAAATAGCATCAGGTATATCATTGACACAATTATGGAAATGCCGTATTCCTGGGAACTCTCTGAAAATGATGTCAATAACTCGTGCCTTGTCTGTGCAGCCCAACACGCTGCAGCGCTGCTTTTGTCTCTCCAAGGATCTCTCCGAGCTTTACATCATGTTTGCATTACAAACCTACGCCATTCCCAAAAGCAAACATATTGCACTCTATACTTTGGTCTATATTCCTGTGAAGTATGGAGAAATTCCTCATGGCGTCCAAGCCTGTTTGTGTACTCAGTCAGGGTTTGTGATCGATGATCTGTACATTTGGATGTGAGATTAATTATGCATTCGTTGGATTCAAAAGAGAGATATGGATGTGCTATAAAAACAATACAGCCAGGTCATGCCGGAAAATGTCAGAAGTTTGTTGGCTTTGTCTCCCGGGCCTTGCCTTTGTGTGGTTGCCAAGATTTCTTCCTTCATTTTTCTCTGCTGTCAGCGGTGAAATTAAAGATTAGAGAAAACAGACAATGTATATGCTGCTCTACATCAAAGGGAGTCCCAGTGACAAATGGACAGAAGAAAACACCCTATTATTTTGAATCTATGTATATACACAGACCTGTCTTTATTTAGGCTCCATTTACACGAGTGTGTGCTCCTGCTGTAAAAGGCAGGTGCACCGTACCCACTGCCATTAACTCTGAGCCCCGAGCAGGACGTTCAATCTCCCCGGACTGTCCACCAGCAGATGAAAAACACCCACCTCTCCGCCTCTTCCAAGGGACGAGGGGACCGTGCGGCAGAGTTTCCGTTAACTTTTTTTTTCGCCGGTCAACATGTCCGTTAAAGTTTAAATCTTCCGGACAAAATTAGAAGAGTGCCGGTCCAAGGTCTTCTTTGTTATTTATTGAGCTTTAAAACAAATAAATAACGACTCTATATAATAATATAAGAATAATACACGGAGCCTCTCTTTTCCTCCCCCTCTCCTAACAGCCGTCAGTATCCGTCTCATGCAGCTGGCTGAGTCAGTTATGAGTGAACCGACAGTAAAAATAAACATATTTATAACTAGTTTTGGTAGTTTGAGAGGTAATTAAAATAGCTAAGTGTGATGATCTAACTTGAAGTGTGTGTTTTGCTCCGCTCACCGCTCCATCACAGCGGGCGGAGCTGCAGATGATCATGCAGAGCTGCGTGTCTCCGTCAGCAGCAGCTGATCTCTGATCTCTCTCTCCTGTTCGATTAGACTTCACTCGCGTTTATGTCCATATCGATCAAATCTAGCGATATCTAATGATATGACTGCCTGCGTGTCAAAGGACACCTAAACAATAAGCAACATTTTGACCGGAGAGATTTAGATTTGCCGGTCTTCAGCATATTTTACCGGTCATAGTCCGATAATTACCGGCTAACGGAAACTCTGCCGTGCGGGGGGGTCTGCTAGAGGCTCCTGCTGGGTGCACTGTCCTGCGAGATACCGGGACCTGGCTCGGAACACTGTTGTTGTTGTTGTTGTTGTTGTTGTTGTTGTTGTTGACGAAACACATCAGCAATGACGGGGGTGAGCAGGAGAGGTGGGGAGGGGCGGGGCTATGGCGTATCGGGCATACACACGGAGCCGTTTGACCCCCCAGAGCGTTCCGTCCGCAGATCTACCCACCTTGGGACCCGTTATCGTTTGAGGGCTCCGTTTCCGCGGTTCCGTTACGGCCTTGTGTGAACGAACCGTCTATTGATATGTAGCGGATAACACCCATTCCGTCTCCGTGTAAACGGGGCCTTAATTTATCTGAGCTCCCCTCATGCCTCCCCCAAGTGTGAATGACAATCAGCACCGAATAGTGCTGTAGCACTTTTTTAATCAAGCAATGATTATCTAATCAACCAACTCGCCAACCAATTTAATCTTATAATTGCCCTACTTACGAGGTATACGTAATTTAATTAGCATGGCTGCTCTTCTTTATGGGTGAAAGGGGGGGTGCTACAATGAGATTCTTGGTCAATCCTAATTTCACATTGAGTCACCCACAGGCCATCTACATTCATTGTCTGTCAAAGAAATGAAGGGTTAAAACCTGACAAGCACACAAAGGCACATTATGTACACACACACACACACACACACATCCGCACTAATCAGTATTGTTGGTTGTGTGGGACAATAGGAGTCACTACAGTATGTGAAAATGGATATGTTTACAATTTTAAAGGAGCTTTAAACAAACCCAATAAATATGGATTACTTCTTGATCGCTTTTTATAATGCACTATCCATGAGATATCCTGAGGCATAAGTACATACACTGAACAAAAATATAAACGCAACACTTTTGTTTTTGCTCCCATTTTTCATGAGATGAACTCAAAGATCTAAAATATTTTCTATATACACAAAATAACCATTTCTCTCAAATAGTATTCATAAATCTGAAAGAATGTGTGATAGTGAGCACTTCTCCTTTGCCGAGATAATCCATCCCATCTCACAGGTGTGGTATATCAAGATGCTGATTAGACAGCATGATTATTGCACAGGTGTGCCTTAGGCTGGCCACAATAAAAGGCCACTTTGAAACGTGCATTTTTGCTTTATTGGGGGGGTCTGGGGGGGGTCTGGGGGGGTTCGAAAACCAGTCAGTATCTGGTGTGAGGGGTAGGGTTAGAGTTAGGGTAATGTTGTGAATCAAGTGGCCCATGGTGGTGGTGGGGTTATGGTATGGGCAGGCGTATGTTATGGACGACGAACACAGGTGCATTTTATTGATGGCATTGTGAATGCACAGAGATACCGTGACGAGATCCTGAGGCCCATTGTTGTGCCATTCATCCACGGCCATCACCTCATGTTGCAGCATGATAATGCACGGCCCCATGTTGCAAGGATCTGTACACAATTCCTGAAGGCTGAAATCATCCCAGTTCTTGCATGGCCAGCATACTCACCGGACATGTCACCCATTGAGCATGTTTGGGATGCTCTGGATCGGCGTATACGACAGCGTGTTCCAGTTCCTGCCAATATCCAGCAACTTGGCACAGCCATTGAAGAGGAGTGGACCAACATTCCACAGGCCACAATCAACAACCTGATCAACTCTATGGGAAGGAGATGTGTTGCACTGCGTGAGGCACCAGATACTGACTGGTTTTCGGACCCCCCCAGACCCCCCCAATAAAGCAAAACTGCACGTTTCAGAGTGGCCTTTTATTGTGGCCAGCCTAAGGCACACCTGTGCAATAATCATGCTGTCTAATCAGCATCTTGATATGCCACACCTGTGAGGTGGGATGGATTATCTCGGCAAAGGAGAAGTGCTCACTATCACAGATTTTTTCAGATTTGTGAACAATATTTGAGAGAAATGGTTATTTTGTGTATATAGAAAATGTTTTAGATCTTTGAGTTCATCTCATGAAAAATGGGAGCAAAAACAAAAGTGTTGCGTTTATATTTTTGTTCAGTGTATATAACAATAGAGTGCCACAGTGACGCGTCTTAAAACCCGGAAGTAAGCTGCTCATGGGTTCCTTCGACAAAAAAGCAATGCAATGTTTCCATAGGATTTTAGAAAATAGCTCAAAATAAGGTCTGTGGTTGACCCACATTTAAGAGACAGATCACGTTTTGTTCAGTTGGATAATATCCACGTCTACCCTACTTTTATAATTTTGGAATCATAGATCTATCGATCATAAATCTATCGATTAGATTTAAGATTACTTCTGGGTTTTAGTATTGTGGCACTCTATACACTTCGGTTAAAAGTGCCTCTTGCCCCTTTCGCACCAACACGGTTCCAGGGCCGGTTCGGAGCTAGAGCCTGAATAGCACCGTTTTTTCCTGTTCACACCGTAGTGGAGCCGGCTCTAAGCACTGAAAAATTGTCGGTCTAGAAGCAAGAACTGCATACGTCACGCTTATGTCGGAGGCGGGGGCAAGGGCGTGATCAACCTGAGCAATAACAGTTTGTGGCGAGTATATGGCAAATGAAAGTTGCAACAAGCAGTAGCACTGACCAAAGTGACTACAACGCAACCACACACTTATTAAAAAAAACACACTTTAAGTAGTCAGGCAACAATAACCAGGCATAGTTTGATTCTGGTGTGTGAAAGGGGCAACTGAGTGGTTGTTGTTCGCTTTAAGTAAAATAAAATAAAATGTTAATGACTCAATAACATTAAGAAGCATTATGATACCTGACCTTATAAATCATCATAAATGTTTGCAATAATATGTGTGATTATTGTTATGTAGCATTATCAAAGTCAAAGGTCAAAGTTAATGTCAATCTTACTCAGGTTGTGTTTACAGACAGAGATCGAATTGACGTTTCCAACAATCCCGAATGTAAAATTATACAGTAATACAGATATGTATACAAATATGTATAGAATATGTATATCATATATACACAATCAAGACACATTTACACATATGCACACATTAACATAAAAAACAACACAACAATCAATATATACAAAATAACAGACACTTCAATATCAATAACTTTGGTGCAAGATTGTCCATAAAATGTGCATTTATTGCAGATTGTCCATAGTATGTTTGTAATTCATTTTAGACATTGGCACGTTTTTAATCTCGTTTTAATTGAAGATTGTCAAGGTGTTTAACATGCATCAAACTGTGTAAATTTGATCCAGGGAAGTTGCAGTTTCATTTCTAAAACTAAGGCCACAAAGTATTTTATACATATAGAGGCTTGGGTTGATTAGTTGTAGTTTACCACAGTGTGGTACATGTTCACAACTCCATCAACACCTTTTAAGTATTGGCACAATATTTTCTTCCAATATTTGCATACAATAAAGCATAAGAGGCATGTGTGTTATTTGTGTCAAGGTAGTCTTGCATCCATCGTCTTTGCGTCTGAGGTGAGGTGTGTATGAGTGCTTGCCTGATTCCAGTTTAAGTCCTCTCAGCTGATGGTTCTCACCTCCTCATCCCATCAGAGAGATCTGATCCTAATCAGCATATCCTCACTAGATCTGTGTATTAGTATACAGGCGGCTAAGCACAAGGCTCTTCTGTTACAAACAGACAGTTGTCAAATGCAAAGACACATACACACACACACACACACACACACACACACACACACACACACACACACACACACACACACGCACACACTGTTGCAGCTCTAGCCAATCCTCTGACATTGTGATGCTGGCTCTTAAGGATATTGGTATAGGATAAAGGCATTAGGGATAAATACCTGGATTTGCTGTATTATCTATGTAGAAGAATTCTTACAAAACACACAATTATCCAGAAAACCACTGCTGCTGAGCGTTTATGAGTATGCTTGGATTAAATTGTTTCCCTTTACAGTTCTTGCAACCTGTGGTAGGGATACAAGACGGAGAGTTGAGAGAGGAATGTGGAAAACATTTCAAATCTACAGCAAATTAAATCTAATTTTAAGAAAATTTGAGACGTTTGCTTTCTGATAATGTGAAAAAGCACAAAACTATTTGTTTTAAAACACTTAGTAGTTGTGTGAATGTCCACTTGCAATGGCAATTAGCAACAGTATTTCTTATTTTCTAGATACCAACGCAGACATTTTAACCACTTCTGCTACCCATTACACAAGACCGCATATCAAACAGGTATTCTGTGAATCCAACTAAGAGCTTCACTGAGGTTTACTATGACTTTTTCTGTGCTTTGCTGTGGTTACCCTGTATGTTAAGTGAAAATTATAACAACTCAATTGTATTGGTGAAATGTGTGAAATGTCTACTAAAGGGACGTATAGATAATAGTGTTTAGGATAACTGCAATGTGAAACAAGCAGATAATTAATAATAATAATAATTAATTACATTGTTTTTGATTTAGACAAAGACGCTGGGAAGCTTTTCCAAACTAAACAACAAATTCGGTTTTGTGTTTGCCTTCCAAAATAACTGATTTATTTTTTCATTCCCTGCATATGAGACTGACTTTTAACAATATATGTGTTTCTTGGATGGGGTAATATCTGCATTCAGGTCTTTATTATGTTTGATTGCTTGAAGAGTACAACCTGTACTCTTTTGGTTGCAATACATTTACAATTTACATTATTAAGTTGTGGTGGATGCCTTGCGGTGGACTTTTGTCTATTCATACAGGTTTACTAAAGTACACCTCAGAGTGAGCTTGTTACGCTTCTTAGATAACATTATTGCAAGCTGTCAAGGTCCTGTCATGTTTGCATTAAGCTCTTCCAAAACGTTTACAATCTGAAAGCCCTAAAACCCTCACATTAACACATAAATTAATCCTTTTAAAAAAAAGTCTAATCTTTCCGTTTGTTTCCTCTGTCTGTATCTCCCACATGAGTAAAAGGGAAAGTTGTTCTCTCAACTTTTAATGCAGAAAAGGCTGACATGACACTAATAAGTTGCCATGCTCTGCTTGAATAAGACACTCACACTTACTTGTGCCACTGTGATGGGGCTCGTCATTCCCAGGTCAGGAACAGAACGTTACCAAGGTTTAATTTGGTCTGCTTAGCACCCTGTGTTCCCCCAGACTGTCAAAGCAGTATGGAGGACACTCCTTCCTCTCAGTCAACTGAAGTACACACACACACACACACACACACACACACACACACACACACACACACACACACACACACACACACACACACACACACACACACACACACACACACACACACAGCAAGTTTGAACATAGAGCAAGACAGACTGTTCCTCTCTCTGTCCTTATATCAGTTCATCATTGACAGGAAAGTTTGACAAGAGATGTTTTTATGCACACTGCTTTTAAAGGGGCCTATGAGCTTAGTGATGGATCAGTTACTAACAGCGACTTTTATTACGTGAACTTCCTTACTATTCCTCTTCCAGAATTCATTCATGACAGTGACGTTGGCACTCTGTGCACATGCACGAGTACAAATAATCACAAACACATGCCCTTAAATACACACTAACCAATTGTACAATTCATAGTCATGTGCTTTTCATAGCTGAAGAGAGTGATAACGCACACCCTTATCTGTAGCCATGACAACGCACATCCACTATGTGCCCTCTGACGCCTGTTCTGAATCGGCAAAGTGTCGTGAATGGTGTTCAGATAGGAGCAGGAGACGGCTGCTGTGGGAAAACTGTGAGATAGCAGGACCTTTGATAATGCTAAACTCCAGAGGGATTCTGGGTGCACTCTGATGACCTTGGATTGTGTTGTTCCTACAGACTTGAACACCTTCTGCTTATTTGAAAGCCAAAAATAATAGTTGCCCTCGACAACTATGAAATTCAGAGTGACATGCATGACATTCATGATACGCTGCTGTCTAGTCTGAGGAGGAATGTGATGCATCTCTTGTGACAGACAGATGTAAATGATAGTCAATGTTTGGACCAAAAACAGTATGTTCTTTATTTGAGTTAGCCATAACATGAGGCCAGCACCCAACCGTCTGCCGTCCTCTACAGACAGAAAGGTCAGCCGGAGAGCTCCATAAAGAAAGTCGACCGTGGTCATTGAGTTCCTCTAAAGTTCAATCAGATTCAGCAGAGGCCCACCACTCTCCCTCTCTCTCTGCTCCGCTCGCCTTTATGTTTGTGGCTGAGAGAGGGGTGGAGCTAAGGACACCGAGATTTTAAGATTGGGTTTAATAACTAAAGGGGGGGGGGGGGATACGCTGACCCTGAGGCAGACTGACCCCAGGGTCAAAACAACAGGAAGGAAGTCACATGACCCATTTAAACTCACAGAGAGTAGAAGGTGAAGGGTAGGGGGGTTAGAGAAACACAGAGGAAGATGCAGAGCGAGGCAGAAGAGGGATGAAGGGGTGGGATCTGTTCTTTTCTCTCTTGTTTTTCTCAGGCAGTCTGACGCAGGTGTCTGCAGACAGGCTTGGCGCCTGTCCAGGTGTGGATTACAACATCAAGACCACTACAGGGAAAACAAGAAGCAGGGTGACACAGAAGAGCAGCGACTGAGAGCGGCAGAATAAAAAAAAGAGCGAGACAGACATTGTTCCCCCTTCGCATAACAACATATAATCCCGTGTTGTCAGTGTTAAGCAGCAGTATCTGTTATAAAATGTGTGTGGTAAAGAATAGAGAAGAAGATGGTTGGTTCAGCCATTGGCTTTACAGTAGAGAAAAAGTGGAAAATTGGCCAGGCTGACATTTTATTCTTCCTCTTTTACGAGAGATGTCCAGGTCAAGAGGCAGGATAAACAGGGGTCATTAATGACACACGTTATTGGACCCTCAAGTCTTAACAGAGTGGTAGTGTGATATTGGGTCATATGGAAGAGGGCTGTAAGAACTGCTGCTTTATTGGTGGGTTGTTAAACTTTGGCCTTCTGATGTTTCCTATGTGGGATATCTGTGTGAGATCACTAACAATTGGGCAAAGATAGTGGCTCTATAGTTTTACCGCTGTGTATCAGAGCTGCTTTCAATAGAATACGAGTTAAAGCTATGTTTTATTCTATATTTGTCTTACTCTCAATGCAAGTCAACCATTGTTCCTTCTGGAGATATACATCTTTGAAAATAGGTCACAAGTACACACTTTCATTTTTGAAAAAGGCTAAGTAATTTGTAGGTTGTGTACAGTAAAACCAAGCATATGCTGTTTCCCACACATAAACCGGAACACATAAAAACTGCTCCATGAGAACGCTCACATGATTCAGACTATTTACAGTATACACACAGTTTTTTAAAGTGGGTAAATTGTGATATGATAAGATGGAGATGATGAAATAGGGAGAATTTAAGTAATACTACATGTTGTTAAACTGTTCACTTTTTTGTTATTGTTTTGTTTCCGCAGCCTAGTGTACACAATCATGCTCTCCGATCACACTTGTTCTCGCTGGCCGCAACGCTCCCTGTCTAGTACAGGAAGGAGATTATTAGCTTCCTGAGGAGCTGATGGGGCCGGCGGCGGGGGGAAGAAAGAGACAGAGAGGAGGACAGGATGAGGTCAGCAGTGCTATGGATTGGCTGGTCGGAAGCTCTCAGTATCAGTTACCGCACAACCTCTGGACATTTTGAAATTGAGAGTTTGGGGGGTTGCGTGCGGCAAATGTAGTGGAGTGGGTGGATTAAAAGATAAAGATAAGGATGAATGATGGGAAATGTCAACACGGAGGCTTTTGCACCGAAATCAGTCACAGTCGTTTTTGCTGAGTCATGGCTGGCTTAGAGGATGCGGAGTGCAAGTGATATTGTTCCAGGCAGGATGTGGAGGTCAAGAGGCTCTCTGACCAAGGATACACCACGGCCAAAACACTCCATTAAAATTGGCCTGACCTTCAACCTGCTACAACTGTCAGAGAGATTTGGACAGCGCCAACATGTCCAGCACTCTTCTTATCGGCTTTCTGATGATAATTATTGTGTGCACAGCCAAATATGTGCGTGTGTCTTTCCTTCTTTGTGTGCCGTTGTCCAGTGCGCATGTTTGAACAGCAGATACCTGAGACCGCAGGTAACCCAAACAAGGTCACAGTGTACCTTGGGATTTTCATGTGAACTAGAGTGACAAGAGAAATGAGACAAATGGGAAAACAAGCAGATGATAGACATGGTACAAACAGGAACATATAGGCCTAATGTGCTGACAGCGTGACTAGAGTTATGAGCTTAACATTTTGATTCCAGGCCGTGTGTCTGGGTGGATGCTGTGTGGTATATTGTTGGTGGTGGCGAGGAAAGCTCATCACACTGTCATTACCACAGAGAAAAACAGAAAACACACATGCACGCAGAATCATGTAAACACAAACACATCCCTCACTGTCTCTTTCTCTTATGCACAAACACATTTGCCCGATCCTGCCCTCAGCGCAGCTTTGTTCCAGCGAGCAAGTGGGTTTAAAAACAAATGACGTGCTTGGCCTTTTATTATGTTCCGGACACTGTTTTTCCTGAGGCTGGAATGCGGACAGGAATGTGTTTTTGCTCTGCTAGTGCTCAGGGGGAGAAAAACCTATCATGCTCGAGGAAAAAGAAGAGAGAAAGAGGGGAGAGAAAACAAGTTTAACACTAGAACCGCCAGAGGTTTTTGTATACCTAAAACCGCCACCGGGTCAAATTGACCCGCTATTAGAATGCATTGATTTTCAAGGTAAAATGTTCTTTTATTGAACAGTGAGTTTTGATCGCACAGGGATGAAACGTATACCAATAGAATCTGTGGACTCTCAGCTTTTCATATGATATTAACAGGGCTCGACATTATAAATGGCCCGGAAGCGCGTTTTGTGAGGCGGTTGTCGTTGTTGGGTGAAAAGCAAACAGCTGTTTGCTGCTGTGCGCAGTTATCCGTGCACCCCCAGCTGACACGCGAGAGTGAGAGGTGACAAGGGGAGCACGTCTATAACCCGACACCGTTGCAATGAATTGACATCTGACCAATCACGGCTTTGATACGGCCACTAGTGCAGGTGAAGAGATGTTGGTGAAAAGACCGTTTCAGTCCGGCGCAAGCAAGAGGGAAAAAAAAAAAAAAACATGATGAAACTAGAGCATCACACGAAGGTGGGTTATTGTATGAGTCAAATGTACAACTTGCGAATGTTGTCCAATTGCCATATTAAAACATCAGCTGCAATTCACGACATGAAGAAGGCAGTCTCTGCTAGCATATAGGCTAATGGAGATGCATGTTATTTCCAGCATTCTTTATTTAACATTCATTCAAGTATGTTATGCCTTTTATCTGCTAATGTACAGGAGGAAGAGTGATACACTGTCTGTCTAGTTGGCTTAAATAACAGTTAAAGTTTACAGCCTAAAAAACATGGAGCATTTTTTCCCCTTTTATTCATTTGTATGTCAATTTGCACATTTCATGGTGATGCTCAGCCTCTCCCCTTAACTACTAACGGTCATCATCATGTCAACCACAACACAGAGAAATACTGATATAAATGTGTGAGTAGTACTGACAGAGGGAACTACATTTGAATACAGATTTAAGAAATATCAGTTTTACCTCACTGTATAAAAAAGTAACTGTGTTGATAATAATAATAAACAGGAATTATATTTGCAAAGTAGCCTACTTTTTTTTTTTTTTTTAAATGTCACTCCTGTCGGTTGGGGGGGGGGGCTCATCTCACAATGTCACTTGGGGCCCCAAGTTGGCCAGGGGCGGCCCTGGGTGGGGTCAATATGACCTGCTGGTGGAAATAGGTATAAATGGAAATTGTTTGTGCAATTTCTTCAATCTGACTTCATATTGACAACAGAGGGTGCTACATAACACACTTTCAGGAAAAGTCACGGACTGGGAGACTTTAATATTTTATTGAAAAAAAGTTACAAAAAAACAGCTGTAGTGTTAAGACGGGATTTAAAGAGAAGTAGGGGGGGGGATATATAAAAAGACAGGACCTTTTCTCAGACCAAAGGTAGTTGTAGGAAACCAGACTATCAGTGTTCAGGGAAAACCAGGGGGGTAGTGAATTCTCCCTGGCGTGGTTGGAGTTGTGGTGTCTCTGGTTTTCATTACAGCTGTTATGATGCTGTGTGCTGAGGCCAGACCAACACTTGCATAACAGCCTGCCTGTTATTGGCCTGTTATTCTAAACTGTGCCCCTGTGTCTTTCTTTTTTTTAATATACAGTTCTGATGTTCTTCTACTTCACTAAACCTGCATGTAGGTCAGACAGACAGTTTTTCCTTGAAGGCATGTACATACACAAATTGATGGAAGTAAAGGTGTGAAGAATTGATGGAGACAAAAAGTTTGAAGCCTCCTCACTTTCTCACCTCTGCACACTTGGTTTATAATATGGACGCAGCCTCCTTCTGATTTCCGATAGGTCTGGAGGGCAGGAGTGTTAGATGCTATTTCACCATCCGACAAGAACTTTGGTCAGTGTACTGACAAAAAATACAATTCCCTGTCAACTCATTTAAAGTTGGACAGGGGTGTCAGCATGTTGAAAACTGATCATTATTTATATTTAGTCAATTGTCTTCTTAATGTTTGTCTCTGCCTTGTGTTTTTCACAGCAAAATGCCAGTGAAAATCATGAAAAGCCTATATATGGGAAGAGTCTCAAATCCACTTGATTTAAAAAATGATGTTTTTTTTTTGTACAGAGACTCTTAACTAGTTATTTCTTCTCATGTATGTGCAGAATGTACATGTATGCAGATAGTAAGCCATTCAATAAATTGACTATGTTAAGATAGGACCGTTATTATTTCTCAGTCTTTCAATTGGGATTTGTAGAAAATCTGAAAAAAAGGAACATAACCAGCCTCATTTAGCAACATGCGAGGTTACTTGGAGTGTTGTCATCCTGTCAAGTCAGTTACAGTTTCAGCTTTGCACTGAGAGTGAAATGTGCCTGTGCAGAAAGACACGGTGCTGTGCAGTCTCATTCAGCATGCACGGTGTTCACTGCGGCTAAGATGCCCTGCAAACTAATTTCCTGGTTGTGATATGCTCTCAACAATCAGAGACCCATGTTCATCTACATGTGTCACATATCCTGTACTGTAAAGTAAACAGAAAAATATGTCATGGTTGAAAGCATTCAACAGTGCTTATTACCACAGGAAAACATCACTTACCATGTAAAGATTCCTTTTGTGGGTGAGAATTGCCATGTTTTTCTGTGGCATAAGCACTGTTGAGTGATGTCTAGTCCATAACAAATGTAGGGAGGATCATCTCTAACAAATCACAATTAGTAATGGAGCCCAATTATGCATATATGGAAACTGAGTTAGATTTGATCTGATTTTAAGGTGTGAATTAATATAAGGGAAAGCAAACTGAAAACGGTTGTATATGTAACAGCCTCATCCTTCATCAGGGGCGCTCGGAGACCCTATTTGTCCCAGCATGGAGATGTGGGTGAGAGTTGAGGACCAAAGCCCCCTTGGCCTGACTGGAGCAAAGAGCAGGGCAGGAACACACAAGATGAATGAGAGGGGGGCTAATCGAGGAAAGGTGGATCAACGAGAGCTGGAGAGAACAGGAGCGGAGGAGAGGGAAGCTGGTCGGATGAGAGAAGAGAAGATGAGCGATGGGTGGACAGTCCTTCTTTTGATCCATCCTTGAGTGATGCTCCATTCAATCTGTTGACTGAGACCACCTGGGGGACTCCGGGGGAGGCTGTGTGTTTGTTTATTAGCGCTCGGGGGGGAGGGGTATCACTCAGCTATAGATGGCTGTCAGCCTCACAGCCCTCCACATTAGGGTGATTGAAGGAAACTGATGGCCCACTTCCAGACAGTGTCAATGTCTTTGGAGCTCTCGGTAAACCTCCTGTGTGAACTCAATGATGGAAAACAGCTTTCGTTACACTGATACAAGAGAAGCCAAACAACAACATCTTTTGTGTGTAGGATCCCATTTTGTTATTGTCGTCAATGAAACGAATAGTGGAGTGGGTAAATCAATCCATGCCTCTGTTTTATAAGGGTGGTTTGCCCTTTTTTCTCGGCTTAGCTGTTTTTTCCTATTTTGTCTTGGAAAGAAAGAGCCATGTGTTCTTCAACTGTGTGTTTACCTAATTATGTATTTATCCTCCCTTCACCACTACCAGCCTCCATCAT